>NW_008692003.1:51172-60825 GCF_000695815.1 Acanthisitta chloris
CATCTTCATACAGGAGCAGGAGGAGGATGCATTGCCATGCAAATTATTCCAGATTGCCATAGTTATTCTCACTTGCCTGCAGTGTGTAGCCAGACAAGAAATCCTGAGCACTGGGACTTTTCTAGTTGGTTGGTTTTCATTACAGCACAGCCCTGCACAACTGTTTCCTGTAATACCCTGTTAAAACAGCATACCTTGCAGCTGCTAGCTACTATTTCAAAAGCAGACATCTGTGTAGCTACATGGATTGGCCACATAAAACAACTCCTGTTTTGGCCTTGAATGACTCTTAAAATTAAGGGAGCATTGAAGTGTCACAATTCAAATGCATGTAAATGATGCTGTGGTGCAGACATAGTGTTTTTCAAAGCTGATGGCTTCTAGAGCTAACCTGCCTGTTTCTCTCCAATCCATGTAACTACTTAGTTTGTTAACAAGTAGAAAAGCAAGTTATTTTGCAAAATACAGCATTGCTTGCTAATAGCAGAAACGTGTCTGTTCTGGCTCCAAAATTCTGAGTTTGTTCCTCTCCACACAGCAGTAGTGAGATCTTTTTTATCTACCTGTTCCTCTCCATGGAGCATCAAGTATAAAGCAGCCATCCTCTTATTATCTACTGATGAAGAATTAACTAAACATTTGTTTGACATCATAAAGGAGCTGAGGCATATTTATGCTTCCTGCTACAGGGTGGGGAAAGCAGGTAACACACAGAACAAGGGCCTGGAGCTGTTTGTTCAAGTGATGCTGGAAGATGCAATAAATGAAGTTACAGCAATACGCTTGCAAAACACTTCTGGGCCTGTGTTTTTTCCTCAGCTGGAGAACACTTTTCAGACTGTTGTCAGCCCCATGTTTCAGTTTCCCCATTGATAAAAATGTAAAACATCCTTCCCAGTATACCAAGCAGAACCCCAGTAGAAACACCAATAAATCAGATTAAGCTGTACAACTCCCTCATCATCTCTTGTAATGTTTTCACTGGGTGTTGGGCAGCAACCGTCAATTCTTTGCTTTTTTCTCTTGGCTTGCTTACCACTTCTAAAATAGTATGAGGCCAGTGTTGGGCTCCACGGGTTTGCTGGCATAGCTGTGTCAGCTTGGATTGTGAACTGTCCCCTCCTGGCCAAGGCTGCTGGGCTGGCAGCTCAGTGCAGGTGCAGCTCTGTCAGCAGAGGCACCTAAATTCAGAGATGGCATTCTCTCCTCTTTTCTGTCGACTGCCTGTATTGCCTTTGGAGAAAGTAGTGTATTTCCAGTCTGTTTGAAGTCATGGGTATGCTGCAGAAAAAGAAAATGCTGTGCTGACATCAGCTAAAATATTTATGTATGCGTGTGTTTGGAATAAAGTGGGAAGATTTTTTTCCTTTAGCTGAGTTGTACTTAGGGAAGCAGGCACTGATGAAACAGCAGCCCAAATAATTTTGAATTGTTTATCATAATTAATGCACATCAAAATTGGCACATGTAGCTTATAAAGAAGATGTTTCTGTCTGCGTTTGGTTTTCTGGATATTTTTTTTCTCGATTTCACATACAATGCTGTGAACTAGGATGACCTGATTTTTTACTGTCCAATATGAGAGATAGTATGAATCTTCTGCTAGGGGTTATAGCTGTTGACAGTGAGAGATCTTCTCATCTAAGGTGTCATCAGTAAAGAAGGTTAGTGGGACACTGGAAAGCTGCTTTCTTACCCAACTGTGTTCCCAGTCAGATACTAGGCTCTTGCTATTATTTCAGTAGATGGTGTAATCATGTTTCTCTGTATATTAGACAAAAATGGGTTCTGGAATCAGTCCATGTTGTTACCAAAGCAAAAGGTGTCTCTGCATTTGGTTTTCCCTCCAGTGGATTGCCCCCCCAGTCACAGCTCTGATAGCTAACAACCAGAAATATTTTGTGGTTTTGTGTGTTGCTACTTGTACAAAAAGATTTCTCTGGTTTGCAGAGATATGACCTTTGCATGCCCTTCAAGTTGCAATTTCTGAAAGACAGAAGAGATTTACTCATTGAAACTTGAAACGTGACACCTATGACTTACTTTTAACCCTTCAAGAAGAACTGAGTTTTAAGAAAAGATTTGCCCCATTCAGCAGATTTTTATGACACTCCATCCACATCAGTAGGTTGGAAAGATGAATGCATTGACTTGAATCATTTTGAGGTTATTGATTTGACAGAAAAGGTATTAGTTTAATGCTTATATTACTTTGTTTGCAATTCTAATTTTTTTTTCTGTTCGTTTCCCACAGAAACGTTCCAGAGGTCAAGTGCTGTTCGACAAAGTGTGTGAGCATCTGAACCTTTTGGAAAAAGACTACTTTGGGCTAACATACAGAGACACAGAAAACCAAAAGGTAACCCACAAAACTCCATCTGGCCTCTGGCATGTGAACATCAGAGCTTCCCAAGACACTCCCCAGACAGTGGCAAACAATCCAGAAGTTGGTTTTATCTTCCTTGCCACATTGTGACTCCATTTCTCAAGAGCATCCGCTGTATTTCCCTGGCTTCCCTCTGTTTTGGCTATTTATGGCATGAATGAAGTAGCTGCTTCTCTTTCTAGTTTGATTTATTCCTTTGCTGCCATAGATGAAAGTCAGATTTACATTCATAGATACAGTACTAAACATATAATACTAAAATATGAGTTAATAATACTGTGGTTGGGACACAGATAACCTGAGGATGATTGACTGTTCCTGCTAGCTGCTAAGATAAAGTAAAGCTAGAAGTCTTGACTTTCTTTATCTTAACATTACTGTTGATTTGACTAAAAGACATTAGTCTTCAGAAGCAGTTGGTAGCAATAGTGAATCACATTCTGCCTGTCTGCATTTCAGCTTTAGTATGAAATAAGCTATGTATTAATGGTGTCATAGATGATCTCACATGCAGGTCATATGTCTGTATTTTGTTTTGGACATGTTATGGTGAGAGATTATCAAATGAAAATTTAAATAAGCTGCATGATTTTGACCTTGTAAGATAAATATTTTGAAAGAAACCAGTACAAAGCTTCCTAGTAATATGTGCAGCACCCCAGCAGAGCTCACCAGGTAAAGGTGTTGTGTGCTTTGTATGACCTGAAAGGTCTTCCCTGAAGGAACTGTGTAGCTATTACTACTTTTTTAGCTGTTTATGTCTTGTGAGAACTATAGTTGTATTTTCTAGGTTTCCCTTTCTATTATATATAGTACAAAAGAAATCAGTCTTTTTGTCTCGCTTTTCCCCTTTCTTTACAGACCTCTTTGTTTCTGATTCAGAAAATCAGTTAAGCAGACATTTGGTCCATGCCAGTGCAAGATAACACTTTAGCATATGCTTAGTTTTGAGTTGTGATAAAAGCTAGGCAGATGTCCAAGTGCATTTCCAGATAGGTGTGCTTTCCTGTACTCAAAAGAGAAGAATGGATTCATTATTAGCAGGTGGATTAGAAGCACTACGCATTTATAGATCACCAGTTACTTTACAGAGCTAAACAGTTAAATGAATAACTACCTGTCATGACATTTATTGATCAATAACATGAATATTTTTAATGTCAACGTATTTAGCAAGTCACCTCCATCCTCTGCCACTTCCAGCCAGACAACATATGTGCCCATATTACATGTCATCTTTGTAAAAAGAAATCCTGATGCATCTTCAGTTTCTTGGTGCGTAGTGTCCTTTTGTGCTCAGCAATAGCTGGAGTTGTTCAGGCTCGTGTTTTGCACCACAAACTGGGTTTGGACAGCTGCAAACTGGTTATTTTTGTTGGGGAAAGATTGTTGTGTTCTGCTTGTTTGATATTTCTTTTAGTGTTTTGGGTTTTTTTGTTGGTTTTGTTTCTCTGATACATTTGTTTATCTTTCTTTGGAGAAAGTGGAACTTTCCGAGGGAAAGTGAACTTTTTGTCCTGGGCTGTGATGCATTTTAAATATTAATTTGAGCTCAAGGCAGCAGTGGCGCTAAGAGACCTTAAGCTGCTGTTCCTCCTCCTGAGGAATTGTGTCTTCCTCTTGGCATCCATGGAGTACTAACATATCACTGGGATAATTCCCCACCTCCTCGATGGGAGTTTTGTCTGGTATGGATGTGGTCAGAGGTGCTGTGCTTCTCCTCTAGTTTTTCCCAAAAAGCCCCTCGTGCCCATGCTGGGTTGCAAAACAGGTAGTGCCCTATGTTTATCCTCTGGCAAGGCTTTTCAGCCCTTCCAGGATTAGAAGGGCTGAAAACCTAACCAAATTTTAAAAAATCCCTTTATAACAAACTTGTCACAATTTTGTTTTCCTGGACGATACTCTGGAAAAAGATTTATGTGGGTTCGTTTTACCAATTTCTATTTTTACTTTATTATTTCAAACCATTCAACCCCTCAATGTCTGGGAAGGTTAATAAAAATCCTGCTTCTACCCAGGGCCACATCTTGAAAGTTAGTGTTATCCCTGCCTACTGCTGCTCCAAGAAGAAAGGGGTGGCAGACTGTCATGTGTTCTAGTGTGACTCATAGCACTGTTTTAAAAATAATATTTATTGTGCTTTCCTACTCAAATTGATAAAAGGAAACATTTTCTTTGCAGAATTGGTTGGACCCTGCCAAGGAAATCAAGAAGCAGATCCGAAGTAAGTTTGTTATAACTGCCCCCTTCTACATGTCTCCCCATGGCAACAAAGCCTATTTCACAGTCCTCTTTTGCATCCTCTCCCAAGTCTTTGGCAAAGGAATTACCTGCATCTTTTAGATATTTCACCCCATAATGAGTGTGAGCAGTTACTGAGGCTCATAACACATGAACTACTTGCATTGCTGGAAACAACTTGACATTTGCAGAGATGCAAAAACCTGAGGTTTGACATTAAGCAATGTAACCTTAGGGACTAGGCCATGTATATGAATTATTTCTTGTGTTACTGATATTTATATCATATCCAGGAACACTGCTCATGCCCCATACTGAAATTCTTCACTGATGCAAAGATAGCACCCTATCTAAAATATATTTCCTTTCTGCAGAAAGGAAGCTTGATCTTTGCTCCTGAAATGTTCACATTTGTTGGGTCAAGCCTGGCAAATGAATGCCTTCCCTCTCCAAGATTCACAGGGTTAACTTGTACTGGCTGGAAAATTTCCCCACTTCCTATGAGCAACCTCATCATTCCACCAGTATTATTTTCATTACAAGTACGTGATCTGCAATACAAAGTAATGAAAATTTGCCTTTTTTAAATCTTGTGAGAAGATGAATCTGGAGAGGAAGGTGCTTTAGACCTGAATGAATCGGGTTACACTGGTGGTCAGTACAAGTATATCAGCTCAGCTCCCCACCACAGATTTGAGATGCATTTAATATGTGCCCAACCATGAAACAGACAATGAAAGGTTGTGACAGTGTAAGATTAACCAGGGCAGAAGAGTCTCGTTCTGGACTTGAGGCAGTGGACAGTTGTATTTGCAGAAGATGACAGCAATAATTTGCTTGCTCCATACAATTCACCCCAGATGTTTAGAACAGGACAATGGTGGAAAAGTAGTGCTGTTACCCATTATGCTTTCCAAAACACACATATATAGTCCTGCTAAATGTTGTACAACACTCAGATATCTGTGATTCCACTGCAGACCACCAGGATTTCATCCCAGTGTTTGAGAAGGGGCCATGTGTGTGACCCTTGGTTCACACCCCATTAGTTATGACCCACTAACTTGTACAGTGTTAAGTTTTGTTAAACTCCTGTAAGTATGGAGTAAAGCCCTCTTAGTCTTAACCATCTGTGCTATATGATAGGCTTTATCATAGGTTTGATTTATTTTGTGTATGTCTTGGAATAGGTTTTTGGTTCTTGGCCCCTTCCATCTGTCATGGGACCAGGTGTCACCCACTGGCTCCATTCTCACCTTGGGGCTGGTCTACTCTCTGGTAGGACCGTGCCCTGTCCTCACTGCCAGCCAAATCTTCCTGCCACCAGCCTTTATGGCCCAAGAAAATGGAAACGTTCCTAAAATCAAGGACCCCAAAAGTCTTACCAAGAGTTGAAATCCTGATGGTAAATGTCAAAACTCTTCTTGTGCATTCATGGAATCATAGGGTGGTTTGTGTTGAAAGGGACCTTAAAGATCATCTAGTTCCAACCCCCATGCCATGGGCAGGGATACCTTCCTCTAGACCTGGTTGCTCAATGCCCCGTCCAACCTGACCTTGAGCATTTGAGCTTGTTTTCTCGGGTCTGTGGATGACCAAAGTGGATGGGGCTCTGCACAGGATGAATTTTCCCTGCTGTCTCTAAATAAATGCTCCCAAGGGCCGATTTTGGAGAACTGTAGAGTATTTCCAGGCAAGTAGACTTGTCCAGCATATAAGCTGTCTTACCAGAGAGTGCACCAAGTGCTTTTGGAGGTACATAGTTGCATGGTGCCCCTGAATTGAAGATCATGGGAAAACCCTATCCTGTCAGGTTTATAAGAAAGAGTCCTGTTTTTCACAGTGTACATGAGCTCTTCCTCAATACATGGCCAATGCAGACTTTTCAAGAAAGACCTATTTATTTCTAGTTAGATTTGTCCTTTGGCATCAATGCATTTCAGAAAATATAAGTGACATTACTTTGACTTTGGTTTCTGCACTACAGAAATACTATCATTTGTGTGGTAGAAGTAGATAAAAGAGGTATATGACACAACACAAGCCTCGGTGAAAGGTCTTGTTGCTGTAAAACCACTACGTTGCTTCTAAGAACACTGTGGTTTGGGGTTTTGTTACCACTTTTCATTTGCATTCAAGGCATGCACTAGTGTAACCTGTCCGTTTTTTCAGAATAGCTTTTATATTTACATACTATGTTCAGCTCTGTAAATCTAGCTATTCTTTCTTTACAACACTTAAAGCTAACACTCCAGAAATAACTTTGCCTGCTGTGGTGATGCAAACAAGTATCCATCCCATAAGTCACCTAAACTTACTGAAATAACTAAATAAGAATTCCCCAGTGCTATGTACTTTTTTTTCAGTCATGCTCTCTGTGTTTGTCCTTGCAGTTTTGTCTGGACAATAATTTATGTCTGCTGAAGACTGGAGCTATGTGCTGAGATAGCACTCTGAGAGGATGCTGTGAGCTGGTTTGGGCAGCTAGACCTCAGCACATCACCCTGCTCCAGAGCTCATTCATACCCTGGCTTGTGGTGTTTCCAGCACCACTGTGTTTTGGGTTATTGGTTTTTAAAGCTTGTTTGGGCTGTGTTTAGAGGTGATTACTTCCAGTAAACATTGTTTTCAGACTGAGGGATTTTTTTAGTGTTAGTAATAAATTGCTGCTCCCTTGGAGTCCTTGCTTCAGTGGAAATCTTACTAAATAAGAAAAGAGCTGTAAAATCTGATCTAATACAGTATCTTCAGAATCAATTGTGGAAAAAAAGAAACTAAATCCTGGTTTTATTAATAGGTTGGCTGGGGTGTCTTTAAGTCTGCTGGTGATCAAACAGCATGAACATCTCTGTTTGCACTTACAGTGTACTTTCAGTCAATCTGTGTTCTTTTCCAGGTGGTGCTTGGCAGTTTGCATTTAATGTGAAATTCTACCCTCCAGACCCTGCCCAGCTATCTGAAGATATTACCAGGTGTTTTAAACATTAAGTATCTTTCTAGAAGGGGCTCAAAATCTGTTCCTAGTAGTGTTTACACTCTAATTCAAGAAAAGTAATATTTTGTATTCTCATTGTATTTCTTTCTCCTATGAGCTTATGGAAAATATTTGACAGAAAAGACAGTGTGAACCAAGTCTGTCCTCTGAGCTATGAGGACTTTTGTGTAATCTAACCCTAAACCCCAGCTTTTTCAATATACATATTCCTGAGAATTGATTTTAATTTTCATGAAGGTGCCCGATGCCCATTTTTGCCAGTGGTAACAAGTTATTATTGTTAATAAAATCATAACTATGAAATGAAAGAAGTGAGATGATGTGATGGTTGAACCACCATACTGAATCCAAAACAGAGCACTGTACCAGCTACTAAGAAGAAATGAGCTCTTTCCCATCTGAAACCAGGATAGATGAGAATAAGCATGCATATAGACTTTGCATGTCATTTGACAAAGTAAGCAATTGATGTGCACAGATTAGAGAATGTGGTTGTAATGAATGGCTGCTCCCTGCTCTCCAAGTCACTTAGCTCTGCAACCTACATCTCTGCTCTCTGGTTTTGTATTCAGATTGCAACCACAGCCAAAAAAGTCCTTCACCTGGTGTCCTCCTTGGTATATGGCACAAAAACTTCTGAGCCATGACGAATTTTACACCATTAGCAAAATGTTCCCTAGGCCATTACAACATTTTGCAACCTGTGGATAATTTTAACCTTCACTGCTTTATGGACTTACTTGTTGCTTTTAAGGCAGTACAAAACCTTTAACCTAGATCAGAGGTCCCCTGTGGTAGGTACTGTGCAGAAAGGCAATGTGCCAAGAGTTCACACTTCAGCAGAGGTCTTCCAAAGGAAAGGATTGCTTTTTTTCCTCTTATCACTCTCAAATTTCCTCTGGGAATTCTGTGCCTTTGCCACCATACCAGAGCTCTTCACTTTTTTGTCTGCTTTCTTCTATCTGGTGAACCCTTGTGCTGCTTATCTCTGTGGTTTTAATAGCATTTACTGTTTCAATGTATTTTTGAGGAAGCATAACAGTTTGATAAAGAGACACCTTATGTTTTTTCAGTGAATTGGAGCTCAGCTACCCTTTAATGAACAGTATATGAGATTTTAAATTACTTTTTTCTCCTTAAAAGAATTTTCATGTAGGTATATATCTTAGTGATTTATCATAGAAATCTAATATGTTTAATGGGTATTTCTCCATCTAGGTCACTAAACAAATTAATAACCTATTATGAGATTTCTATACTGCTGTATAAAGATAAATTAGGTGTTGCTACTGATAAATTAGGCAAGGGCTTGTTTTTTTGTGGAGGTTTTGGTTGGGGGTTTGGTGGGGTTTTTTACAAAATTCTTATCATCCTTGTAAATGCCTGAAAAACTTTGTGCTTGGGAGCTGTCTGCAAATTAGTAGCAGAACTGAAGCCTCTTGTCAGTGCTCAGGCAGTGCTGTTTGGGGGGCAGTGGTGGAGGAGCACTGTCTAAGCCCCCTTGGTGCTTCATTGCAGGTACTACCTCTGCTTGCAGCTGAGAGATGACATCGTGTCAGGTCGGCTGCCCTGCTCGTTCGTCACACTGGCCCTGCTGGGCTCCTACACTGTGCAGTCGGAGCTCGGTGACTACGACCCGGACGAGTATGGCAGTGACTACATCAGCGAATTTCGCTTTGCACCGAACCACACTAAAGAGCTTGAGGACAAAGTGATTGAGCTGCACAAGAGCCACAGGTAAGCAGAGGGCATCAGTGTGAACTGTAGCCTGCTTCAGGTACTGTCCCGGTGCACAGAGTGGCTGAAGAGCAGCCAGGCAGAAAGGGACCTGGGAGTTTAGATAGACAGAAAACTGAACATGAGCCAGCAGTGTGCTCAGGTGGCCAAGAAGGCCAATGGCATCCTGGCCTGGATCAGGAACAGCGTGGTCAGCAGGACCAGGGAGGTGATTCTCCCCCTGTACTCGGTGCTGGTGAGGCCACACCTTGAATACTGTGCTCAGTTCTGGGCCCCTCAGTTCAGGAAGGATAT
>NW_008692003.1:60986-68122 GCF_000695815.1 Acanthisitta chloris
AGGAGGTTGGAGTCAGGTGGGGGTTGGTCTCTTCTCCCAGGCAATTAGCAGTAGGACAAGAGGGCACAGACTCAAGCTCTGCCAGGGGAGATTTAGGTTATATATTAGGAGAAGATTTTTTACAGAAAGAGTTATCAGGCATTGGAATGGGCTGCCCGGGGAGGTGGTGGATTCACCATCCCTGGAGGTTTTCAAGACGAGACTGGATATGGCACTTAGTGCCATGGTCTAGTAACAATGGTAGGGTTGGACTGGATGATCTTTGAGGTCTCTTCCAACCTGGTTGAAGAGCTGTTAAAATCTGCCCCTATATACTTACTGTTTTTCAGACAAGACTCCTCTCTCTGGATAGACAAGAGCTTGGCATCATGAAAGTTAATAGGGTCTGCACCAGAGCTTTGGCTCCACTAGGTACCCAGCTACCTGAGGGGTATGGCTGTCGTTCTGACAGGCTGAAAATCCAGCTGCTGGATTTTATTTGGGTTTCTGTTTCCTTAACATTTATGCTTGAACTGGTTGCTTTCCGCAGGGGAATGACTCCTGCAGAGGCTGAGATGCATTTCCTGGAGAATGCCAAAAAACTATCAATGTATGGAGTAGATCTCCATCATGCCAAGGTATGTGCTTTGGTTCTGTCACCAGCCATATTTCTACTGTGGCATAGTACTTGGACTCCTTGATTTATTCTTTCTCATATTTTTGAGGTGGGTGTTTTGTGGGATAAATCATGTGTCAACGTGACAAAAGGTGACTCATGGGATAAACATAAATATGTCTTGTAACTGTAACATAACTTACTCTATAGATTCAAAGATGTTGCGCATCAACCTTTCATGTTGATTAAGCAGCCAAATCCTTGGGGAAATTACTGAATGGGTGGGGTAATAAAGAAGGATATTAGAAGCTGTCCAGAGAGTGATCAGTTGTCATTTCATTCAGCTGCATTTTCCAATTTAATAAGGTCAACTATTCTATCTTAACTAGATAAGCAGATCATTTCTAATGCTGCAAAGAACTTCCAAGCAATTATTTGGTTGTGCTGGAAACCTAATCAGATTGATAGCAATGGGGAGACAGCAGCTTGTCTCTCTTCTGAAGTGTGGTCATTGCAGTTGATGGGAAGGACAGTAATTCTCATGGAAACACCTTCCCATGATCACGTAGTTTCTCTAATCATCAGCAGGTTAAGTTATGAATAAAACAGTCAATCTTCCTGTGGCTTGGGAGAGCCACCTACTACCCTTGTGTTGCTTGTCAGATTTTTGGTGTTTTGGAGTGGGATTTTTTTCCCAAATAAATAATTACTATTTTTTTATTCACTCTTCTGAGTAAGGCTGATGCATTTAACATTTTTGAGGTTATCAAGCGTCCTTGGCAAATGAGTGCTGAACCAAAGAATTCTGCCCTGTGGAGAGCACTGCATTTTCTGTAAAGGTCAAATTATTGTGAGCCTGTTTTTGTGTTGCAGCAGATCCTTTCAAGAACTGAGATAAATTTGAAGCTTGGATCTTGAAAGAGCCTGCAACCGTGTCCCTGGGGCATTTTGTAGGAGCTGTGCATGTGTGTTACAGAATTCAAGGCAATCTTTTGTGTTCTGTTAATTGCCTTCACTGAAAATGAAAAATCTGGGTATGGCTCAACGGGCAGCAGTCAACCAGGAGGCATGCTGCTGCCTTCCCTGTGTCTTGCAGATAGGCACAAAGTCTTCAGGCACATTTGGAGCAGAGAGAAACGGATTGGCAAATGTCAGTTGGTAGCTTTTTTCCCAACACTAAGAAATCCACAAACCAGCAACAAAGTGGATTCATGTTCTTAAATATCTTACAGGCTTTGTTACTGAAGATTTAACATTGCACAGCATTAAGGCCTACGTATTTTTTTCAAGATACTGGAGAAAGGCTGTGAGGTTTAAGACAGGACATTCTGAGATAACCATTTGATTTTATTTTTTCTATTAAAAATATTAGTATCCTGGTTTTCTCTTCTTTTTATCATATGGAAAGGCTCCAAGCAGGAGAAGTTGGTAGACAAGCCAATCTCTCTCTAAAGTGATGCTTATGATTTAGAGAAGCTGCAATGGTAACCAAACTAATGTGTGTCTGTGGGTTAAGAAATGCAAGAGTAATGTTGGAAACTGAGCTGAAGGTGGAAAAGTGGACTCTGTGTGAGAGTTTTTGGTTTTAATTAGGTCTGCCAGTGAAATCTCATGGTGTCAGGCTAGGGGACAAGTATCTCTATGAATGCCTTTTGGAAGTCATGATGTGGCAGATGTCTCTTTATAAATGTCAATTCTTTAAGTCTGTGCCAATATCTTAGGTGTTTGACAGATGCTGGACTCTCCAGCTGCTGTTAGAACTAGTTCTCAGTTACCCAACACAAGGCTATGATAAAAAATGTATTCAAATAGACAGATTTGTCCTCTGGGCTGTCACCACTCTGAGGATGAGCCCCACTTGTGGGCAGAGCTGCAAATGTGGGTTTTGAGTACAGCCCAGCGACTTGTGCCTCAGATGTCACAGCTAACAGTTTTCTGTTCCATGCAGCCACATTGCTCCTGATAAAAGCCAAATTGTTTTATTCAGGTTTTGTTTTGCACCAATAGTATCACATTGAAAACCAATCTGTGACACTGACAAGTAACAGAAGTTTTGAAAAAACCTAGATTTGCTGCAAGGGTGGAGGTGAGGGAAGAAGGCATTTCTCTACAAGCTTTTTAGATACGGTATCAAAGGAAGGAGCCCCTTGCACCTGCAGCTATGTGCCATGTGTGAACGTGCCTGCATTTCAGGCATTCACCAGGCAGTGGGATTACTGGCATTGAGACTTTCTTTTTCAAAAGGTACTCACTGTATTTAGACATTACTCTTTGCTTAGGAAACTGTGAAACTGTCCACTGCAAAAAGGTTGGCTTCATCTCTTCTGTAATACCTGACAATGATATCACACAAGAGCTTTTTTTAGAAAAAAATCTACCTTTAAGGGTGACACCATCATTGTTGGAACATGTATCCTCTATTGGGATGTTTTCTATCACTGGAGTGACTTTGTGGCACTATTTCTATGTTGTGATTTTATACCTTTTTTATTATTATTTCAAGCTGTGCCATAGCCTTTTCACCATGACTGACCATGCGTGTTCATCTTAAAATATAATCAGATTTTCACCATGTACCTAAAAGATGGCAAGTTGGGAAAATGAGAGGGAAATGATGAATTCATTTCATGATTTTTATAGGGTACATCATAGCTCCTGCTGTCAGGCTTTTGTAACTTTAAGTTATTTGAAAATAATTCCTGAAGAACTCAGTGCTTTAAGGTGGATTCTTCTTTTCTCCAGCACTACTAGTACTTAGCTAAATGAAAACAGCAGAATTATGCAGACTAGTGGTGATAACAAACAGTGAAGATTGGTTTTAGACTATTTGAAGGCTTCTAAAGGAAAGACAAAATATATACTTCTTATTTAAAAAAATGCATATTTATGGATAGATTCTGGTAAGATTGTGGCCAAATCTTTGGTAGTGCTAATGTGTGTGACCTACAGCTTTCCTGTCAGGCATTGGTTTTATAGCACAGGCACAGTCATATACTTCTTAAAAATAATCTCTCTGGTCCAAATGCCCAACTTCCTGCCCACTGGGTATTTCAAAATGAAAACACTGACTGTAAGCACAACAGCGTTCAAGAAAGTAGCAAACCTACTAAAGCCAAGATGAGCAAACTACAGAAAAAAAATCAGTCTAAGGATTCATGAGGCTTAGTCATGGAGATGAGTGATACCAGCAGAAGTAAATTTGTACGCTGGCCTACATACCTTCAATCAAGTATTTATGCTAATAATCCTTTTTTTATCATGCTAATAAAATTTTGCTGTATGATTGATATAATTCCTTTAAGAACATCTAAATTTTCCCTCCTCCCTTTGAGTCTTTCTAAAATATAAGGAAACGTTGGCAAACCTTAGTTTCTTTCACCCTGCCCAACCTTACTATTACTTGCATGAATGCATTCAGTGAGTAGGGTACTGCTCAGAAATCAGGTCACTACAGCTGATGCATTAAAAAGACATAGCTCAGATAGAAACACAGGATACAGGAATTTGTAGCACTGCAGGATATAGGGAGGAAAATACTCAACAAAGTGCATTGCTTACTTTTCCAGGATTCTGAAGGAGTGGAAATCATGCTAGGAGTCTGTGCAAGTGGACTCTTAATATATCGAGACAGACTCAGAATAAATAGATTTGCCTGGCCAAAGGTGCTGAAAATTTCCTACAAGAGGAACAACTTCTACATCAAAATCCGACCAGGGGAGGTAAGGTCATCCTGACACTCTTTAGTGAATGAACCTCTTCAAAAAACCAAAGTTATCATTAACTTTTTGATTTGCCATGTCTTAAAAGCCTTTATTTAACATTCCATTTATATTTTTAAATTTTTGCTGATTTCCTTAGAAAGGATAGGTACAGTATTTCTTTTAAATACAGGTAAAAAAACCTCTTTGGTATTTTTCTTTTTACATCCATGAACTAACATAAAGAATAAATATGGCCATCTGCACATAAAAAGCTCATCCATCTTATGAATACTTTGGGAATTTAAGTAACATATTGCTTATTCATGGAGAGCTTGTTATCCTCTGTCATGGTGTATATTAAATTGACATCTATTTATCTTAACCACTAAGAGATGTAGACAGGCCATACCAAATTTTATAAGCATATCAGACATTTAGAATAGGAGCAGAAATCCATAGTCAGGCATTTTTGGTAGCTACACACATCAGCCCTCCCAGGCCTGCAGGAACTCGTCTTCTGGCTCTGGAGAAGGGGATGGGAAACCTCGTACAGTGAGTGCCCTCTCGTGGCTCAGCCGGATGCGTAGCAAATACCAACCACACGGGCTGAGCGTACACACACCCAGAAATCGTAGAGTCATGGAATGCTTTGGGTTGGAAGGGACCTTAACGATCATCTAGTTCCAACCCACCTGCCATGGGCAGGGACACCTTCCTCTAGACCAGGCTGTGCAAAGCCCTGTCCAACCCTGGCCTATAAGATGGTAACCCAGGACAAATTCAGGATCATCACAGGTGAAGGAAGGTCTCCATTTCAAATGGTGGTACAATAATTGGTCTGTGATAGAACAAAACCTCATACCCATTAGAGTGTGGAGCTGTACAGCAGGACAGAAATCACCTGGATGAGGACTGGCATTGCTGCCTTAATGCAGCATGGCAGCTGGGGGTCCCAAGCCAATGTCTCCAGGACTGACTTCACAGTTGACCTGGGAACTCTGCTGGGGCCCCCCACCTCTGAGCCTGAGCTTTTATTTTAGAATCTTAAACCAAAATCTACAAATCTACATCTCCTGCCCCTCAGCACACACAGCTTTGGTAACCAAATTCCCGGTCTTGAGTTTGATTTTAAAAAAACCCAGACAAATAGCCATTGATGTTCCCAATGCCTGCACTGAAGCTTTTCACCACTGAAGCCCTGTTGAGCTCTGCTGGTCGTCATACAGTGTCCTGTGACCAGGTCATAGTTCCATATGCAAAATAATCAATGCAGCCTCTTCCAAAATTGCATTTGATGATAATGTGATTCACCATCCCATGTGTCATCTTTATTGTTTTGCTGTTTCCTGCCTTGTTTCTTTGTCAGCTTCCCAGAGGGATCCAGGCTTCCTTACATGTGCCCTTCTGCCTACCTTTCCCTGATCACAGCAATTCTATTTCACCTACTCAGCTATCTGCATGTAGCCATCAACATGTTACAGCAGATGTAGCTGGCACAGTTTTTGCATCTGCAATATATAAATGTGCTGCACTACTTAAAAAGGTCTCTTAGTATTCCCACACAACTCTTTTCTATTACCTGTCTTTGTCTCATCCTCCTCTGAAGAAAAATTAGCTAAAAACACTGTGATTTACAACTGTAGTTCTTTTACTGTAAATTTCCTTAATCTAAGGCTGTGTGAAACCAAATCAGTCCCTGGGGACAGTTGCTCCCCTCCAGGTATTACCAGGTTTCCCACGGTAGTTTAAACTGGTGAAATTAATTCAACAGGGTTAAAACACTTAAATTATGTTTTTCTCAGATGTCTTCCAAGTCTTAACTGATCTCTTTGTTACTGTAGGGCATAAAACTTCACTGTCACCATCAAAAATCTCTTGCTCATTATCTGTGTTTCCCTCCAAAAAAGCTCTTCAAAGGTTGCCATTGATTATCACTCACAGCTTCTTTCACAGACAGTAGTCTGTAGGATATGTATATACGTAGTTATATACATTCACATATGCATTCACCCTTGCGATGAGATGATACAGACAGAGGAAATGAAGATGAACCTGTGTACACTGTCTAAAAATAGATGCACAGCATCAAAAACATACTTATTCTTTTTTCCTACCTAGTTTGAGCAGTTTGAAAGCACTATTGGGTTTAAGTTGCCAAATCATCGTGCTGCAAAGCGCTTATGGAAAGTGTGTGTTGAACACCATACATTTTTCAGGTATGTGGATTTCTTTTCCTAAAGATGTGATATAAAGCACAACAGAAAAGATCAATTCTGTCAGCAGAGACAAAACCCTTCAAATCAAATTTTTTGATCATGAGGGATCTCTGAGCAAAAAGAGAAGGTTATTGCTTCTTCAAAATTTGAAATGTTGCACCCAAATTATTCATACTATGTCAGAGAGACACTGTTTAAAATCACCATATGGTCCTAATTAATCATTTTGCTTTATCTGTGCCATGATACTGTCAGACACTATAATTAAAGAGGTGGACTCTGCTGCACTTCTGCACATAAGCTTGTATAGGGAGAACAACTTATATGGAAGGTTGCTGGGGGATGTGGGTAAGAGTTTGAAAAGAAAAAGGTTGGGTTTATTTAATTACATGTGAAAGTACAGGCAGTATTAGGTGGTGTATATTTTGATCATCCAGAATACCCAATCCATAGCTGTAATTTTTGTATTCCTGAGGAATTTTGCAGCTATGCTTTTAACATTTAAGAAGACATGAGAAGTTTGGGATAGTGGAATAAATGCTGTAATCAGTTTGTGCCAGAATAGTCAGTGAAGAGATAATTAACAAGGGGAACCGAAAAAGCTGAGATTTTCAACAGTGTGAA
>NW_008692003.1:68133-74453 GCF_000695815.1 Acanthisitta chloris
ATGCTTAAAATCAAAATGTTTTGGAGGACTGAAGAATTTCTTTCCTTTCTTTAAAGCTGTTGGTTAAGGCTGTCTGTACATTCATATGAAATGCAGTCTTACCAGCAAAAGATCTGAAGGGAAGTGGAGTGTGCATTTTTTTTTGCATTTTCTCATTTTTAATGAGAAATCAATGTCTGAAGCATAAACTCCATAGCAGGAGAATGGCTTCTTCAGCCTTCTCCCATCGCCAAAATAGAGAGGGTGGGAGAGCTCTAACCTGAAAAATGCCTGCATCCCTGTGAATGAGTACTGCCTGGCCTTTACAGGACATCTGTCTGGCCCTGTCCTCAGTATAGCAGCACCATGTTAAATTTGAATTATAAGAGATCCATTGATCTTTCAGTCCAGTCAGGGTATCTGATACAAGGGACACCTTATTTTTAGTTTTCGTGCTTAGAAAATAATAAATCTGATTTTCAAGCAGGAAGGAGCTGAGTGATTCTTGCCCATTAGGAGGCACTCAGCTCTTCAAATGCATTAGCCAAGTGGTTTTGTCATGCTGTATGAGGGACATCCTTTGATTCCCTTTTAGCCACAGTCTGGTGAGGCACAGGTTACGATGGAGAGTGATACCCAGCAGTCGTCTTCTCTCCTCTGCAGAAATAGTGGACTGACTTTGGAGCAGAGGGACTAACAGGTGCACTGCTTGGTGTGTTTTAGGCTCCTGCTGCCAGAAGCACCTCCAAAGAAGTTCCTCACTCTGGGCTCCAAGTTTCGCTACAGCGGCCGGACGCAGGCCCAGACGAGAAGAGCCAGCGCCCTCATAGACCGTCCAGCACCTTATTTTGAGCGCTCTTCTAGTAAACGTTACACCATGTCTCGCAGCTTAGATGGGGGTAAGGTCCTCTCAATCGACTTTGGCAAAAGTTATCATCAGGTGGTAACTGCTTGAGATTAGGTATAAACCTCTTATCTTGCCTCCTTGAGGTTCGGCTGAGTAGAGGGTGTGAGTTCCTGCACGGTCACTGCAGGAGTAGGGGATGGATACAGAGAAATGTCATGCTAAGTGTGCTGTTGTGGTCCTTACAAAGTGTTTGTCTGGATGAGGTCCTTGGGAGACCATTCTTCACACCTGCAGAGCACTTCCGTGCTTTGAGGAGGGACAGGATGACTGGACCTGCCTACCCAAGAAAGTCAGGCTTCAACACTTTTTCAGGGTTTGCATGAGTGACTGTTTGCCTTTTGGTTGAATTTTTTCCTGTGTGGGTTTTTCCCTTAAGTGTATTACAATTCATAAATTATTTCCCTCGAGTAATAACTCTTGATTCCAGTTACCTCACATCCTAGTTGGATGAGCACTAAGAGAGTTTCTTCAAATGTTACTTTTGAAGGTATGAGATGGAGAGTAACATATGCAGTTTAATAGTACATCCTTCCTCTCTTTATCTGTGGTTCATGGAGGTCATGGTTCTTCTGCTCCATTAGGTCAAATTAGCACGTGATTTAGAGTATCAGCTACTTCCATTAGCTGTTACTGTGTCAGCTGTTGAATAAAAAGAAGTTGTTGTTTTGTAGTTTATTTTTGTAGGAAAAAAAAAGACTGATACTAAATTCAGAATCTCTACAGTTTGAAAAAAAGAAGGTGAATTTTCCTGCAGAATATCACAAATTGCAATGAGTATTGTTGGTGGTGGGGAGGGGGAGAAGCTTTGATTTAAAAGTACTAGTGACAGGCCTTCTTCTCTCCTCCTAAAGGTGCTGCTTGTCGTTTATTATTTTGGAATCTTCTAATTCTGATGTGCTTCTTGCTTGTTACCAAGCAACTGGTGACCTGATTGCTGTGCATGTGTATCAAAACAGAAATTACTCTTCTGCATTTATTTTTGTTTGTAACATCTAAGCAAGATGTTTCCCTCTACTCCCTTTGCTTTCTCCTGCCTCCCAAGCTTGTTCCCAAGAGATGAGATACCTGACACGCTTTCCCAAGCATTTGTTAGGCTCTGCAAGGTTTTTATGATGTTAATTTGCCTACGTGCAAATGGGGGAAAGAGGTTTTTTTTAATCAATGCTTATGATTTCTTCACTAATATTGTTACTATAGCGCAGATGTAGCTGTAACATTCTGCATCATGATTACACTGTGATCCAGGCTCTGTCATTTGTTACAGATGCAAGTAACTATAGATTTGAGTAGTCCTATTGGCTTAGAAGATAGTTACACAATAGTCGGGAGCAGGGTCTGGGTATATATTAAAGTTTTGATTACATTGTGTCTGTAAATTTACTATTTATTTCAAAATCATTTCTATATATTTAATTTTTCTGAATTATTGAATGTTTGCATCCTAAAATATTCTGGTTGGGTCCTCTGAATTGAATGTCATCACTTCCCAGAATATTTTAGGGTAATAAGCTCACCTAACTGGCAGAGTTTAATACTCACAAATACAAAGATCACATTTCTTTCTTCCCAGGTGTTATGCCTGTGTTACATCAATATTGTCATTTTCTGTAGTGCAGCATGTTACTTGCTGTGTATTTGATCTGCATTGTTATATTCTGACAGATTCTTGAAAAACATCTCTTCCACCCCCATGGCTGATGTCATAACTGGTTCTCCTTATGTTTCCTGCCTGATAACTGGCAATGCAATGATTTTTTTTGTCTGGTGTTTTACTACAGTAGTATTTTTAATGGCTTGCTAACATTTAACAACTGTGTAATGCACACATTAACTATGGTAATGTGTGTATACACATCCATAATATATGTTTGTGCATATAAAAGCTATGAGCTTTTTTTCAAGTAAACAGTTTATTTAAATGTATGCACATGCTTCTGGTTTCCTGAAACATGACATAGTTGTTTTCAGCATTATCTCAAATGTTTTTCTAACCCGGCTTTTTAATTTTATGCAGCTTCTCAGCAAAAGCTATTTCAGACTTTCCCTCTTTAAATATTTGCTTTTAGCATCAGTGAATGAAAACCATGAAATGTACATGAAGGATTCTGTGTCTGCTGCAGAGGTTGGTACTGGCCAGTACGCCACAACAAAGGGCATGTCTCAGACCAACTTGATAACCACTGTGACTCCAGAGAAAAAGACAGAAGAGGAGAAAGATGATGAAGAGGGCAAAAAGAAAAGGGCAGAGGAAGTCACCCCAATCTCAGCAGTACGCCATGACACTAAGGTAGAGTTTTCAGGGGTTTGTATTCAAGAGACCTGTCTGGAGAGAGAGAAATGCAGAATATGTAGGGGGGGAGGGAGGAGATTAAACTGGTTCTGTGAAAGGAAATATACACAGTTGTATGTGTGTGTATATATGTGTCTGGAATCAATGTTTTTGTAGTCCTTTCAGTTTTCATATGATGTTGTAAAAGTTAGTTCCTGCCTCAGGCTGTTTTTTGAAATCAGTTAAACAGTCAGCACGGTGTTTTTCACGTAACATTCAGGAACTCTTTAGGAAATACCCAAAAGTAGCCTGGCAACGCATGTGTGCTCTTTTTGACTTCAGTCATATTTTGGTACTATGGCCATCACATTTTTTATTTTTTGACAAGGCAACAAAATAGTTCTGCATTCTTGTATGTAGCTCTGTGCTTTAAACTACTGCATTTTTCTCTTATACTTCTCATAACAGTCTGTTTCCTTGCGTGAATTTCAATGGGCATTTTTCTCTGTTAACTTCTGGGTTTAATCTGCTGTTATAAGCTTTCTTTTTTCTGGCTTACAAAATCATTAGCTTCCCTTGTTAGAAGTTTTGTATTGAAGAAAACAGGTTTTGTTGATGGTTCTCAGTTGTTAAATGGAAGTCATGCCTCACTATCTCCAGTCCCACCACCACCACATACACACACACACACACGGCTGTGCATTATATCTACTCAGTTATTAAGACAGGATAAATAGTGAATTTCAGAGATTGAAGAGAAATATGATAGAATCAGAAAGGATCAGGTGTAGAATGTCTTCTGTTTCTTTTATATTGAGGATAAGAAAACAGAGTATGAAATACTGAATCTAGGATATCATTCAAAAGGTGTACTTAGGATGCCAAACAAGTAAAATTTACCCTTATCATTTAGGAAGAAAAACCTTGATGTATATGTCTACACCCACAGAACTGTCAGGCATGCAAATGTTAGAACCTGAACTTTTAGCCTTATCATATAAAGCTACAATGAGCTACATAGCTAAAGGATCAAGTCCTCAGAAAGAGTTGCAATTAAGGTAGCAAAATCAGAAACAAATTGAATTGCTGAAAATTGCAAATGAGAAAAGATTTTCTTTTGAAAGTTTGCTCTAATTGTAACATTAAAAATTAACCTCTACAGGATTTAACTGGGGTCTTCTTGAAACTCCATTAGTTTCTGCATGGAGAAACATTGATGAAAGTCAAATATGAAGCACATATCCAAAAGAAAGTAGTTCTGTTCCGAATGTTTGTTAATTTAAGTCAATGGAGCGATCAGCTGCATTTTGAAGATCATCTAGCTGTGCTTTATATATGGCTAGAAATAGTCAAAGATATTTTAGGAGACAGTTTTGATGAAACATAAAAATGCACAAATGATTGATTTTTACCCCCCACTCAAGAGGTGGGTTCTGTTTAAACCAGCCATTAATAGAGCTTCCATTCTGTAAGCCTATAGAGATCTTGGTCCTGCTTCCACATGGACCTGCTAATAAGGAGAATAGGGTCTCAAGAAACACAGGACAAGCTTGAAATCAAATTCCTGTGTAAGGGTATATAAATTTTATAGGTAGGTTTTCAATTTTTACATTAAGTTATATTGCCTTTGTGTTATCCATATGTATTTAAGTACCAGAGGTTATTCTAAATATTAACACTGCAAAGATGTCAGTAAGTGAATAGGATGTATTAGCAAAGAATACATTTACTTTGGCTTTTTTGCCTTTACAATATAAAGAGAAGTTCTGTGTATTTAGCTTACATAAAGTCCTGTGAGTCTATCAATCAGCCTTAAATTTTTACTTGAGCTTACTGCAATAAACCCATAAAGACATTTGTAAGCAGTCTGAAGCTAAGCTTGGTTTCGTTTGCTTAATTTGGGAATACAGATTGCCTGAACTAAGAGATTGTTTTTTCACCTGTTCTGATTAGAGAATAGAGAAGCAAAATTTTAAGAGGAGGGAAAGGAGCTCTTCCATGTAATTATTTGCCTTAAATCCCATTCCTACCATTAATATACCTGATGAAGATCAGGCTTAGTAGCTAGCATTGATGCAACCTGTGTCTAAAACTTGGATCCTGCTTGTTGCCTCCAATTTGACACCAGCTTATATTGGCAAATGCTGTTTTGGCTTTGAAGTCATTTTGCTCCTGGGAGCCTGGAGTGGCAATGGAGTTGAAATGGCTTTTATAGCAACTTGGGGGGGGATGCACTGTGGATGGTGCAGCTCAGGCACTTAGGGTTTGGTCATGGAGCCAGTGTGTCACTTCAGCTAAGTGCACCTGGTGGACTTTGGCCAAAACATCTCTGATTCATCAGCGTCGTCGCAGATGTGTTGTACTTGGGTATGTATTTTGGTGATGACAGTGATTGTTGTCCTTCTAAAGAGCAGTTTTGGCTGCCTGCAGAGAGTATGTGAGGTGACAGTCACTGTTTCTGCTGAATCACCTCCGTCCTACCAATTTTTTATCCTCAAATGTCCTTAAAGATCGGTTGAATGCCCTACAAGTGGCATATCAAAGCAAACTCTGCTTGTTGGTAGCAAATATTCTTTGCATTGTGGTAAAACTTGTACCAAAAGCATTGGGTGTATTTTTACCTCTTCACTATGGGTAAAGGGTCACGTTTTGTCTGTGAGGAGATGTGGCAGTTTGGGGCACAGATCCCTGTCTGGTTGGCTCCCCTTTGGACCTGCTGCAAGAGAGCACAGAGTCTGGCTAGCCACAAACCTCAGCTCCCTTCTTTCAACATGCCGCCGAAGTGGTGGCACACCGTGTGGAGGGTTGGCAGGGTGCACAGCTGGGAGGGGGTGAGCCCTCAGTGCCGCCTGCTCGGGCTCAGGGTGAGCAGAGGTGGGGGCTGGGCTGTGGGGGTGCCCAGCAGAGACCAGTCAGGGCAGCAGTAGGACCCATGTTGAGGAACTGCCTGCTGGGGTGGGTTATTGAGCTAGTTTTTTCCATCAGTAGCAGCTGACATAGGGATTTATGCGCCCCCAAACTAGAATGTGTTTTAGTCAGGTTTAGAACCTAGATATATTTTTATATAATATTACAGTGGAGAAATTTGCTCATGTAGAGTTTTAAAATCCTTGGGGGTTTAATTATTTCTGCTGAGGTTGTCCAAGGCATAGATAGGAAGCATCT
>NW_008692003.1:74555-74791 GCF_000695815.1 Acanthisitta chloris
AATCCTTATGATCATAAGCCAGTCTTACAGTAAGTGAAAATTGGCAGAACCCAAAGCTCCACATGTGGCCGTGGAGGCTTTTATGTAAATCCTGTGCTGCAGAGGACTAGACAAATGTTGAATCAAGAAGTTGCCCTTTGTAAGCTGGAGCCTCAGTTCACTAAAACCTGTAGTGTGCGGCATGGGAACAAGCACTGTTTAACTCAGTGGAAAACTGTGGTGTTGAAATACTGTTT
>NW_008692004.1:0-3182 GCF_000695815.1 Acanthisitta chloris
GACAGAACATCCAGATGGGCTCGTGAGGGAGGGGTGGACTTAACCATAGACAGTATCTCCAAGGTTGTCCATAACTGTGAGACGTGCCGCAATCAAGCCGGTGAAGCGGGTAAAGCATCTATGGTGTGGAGGATGATGGTTGAAATATAAATATGGGGACACCTGACAAACTGATTATATCACACTCCCACAAACTCACCAAGGCAAGCGCTATGTGCTCACAATGTTAGAAGCAACCACTGGATGGCTGGAGACGTATCCTGTGCCTCACGCCACTACCTGGAACACCATCTTGGGCCTTGAAAAGCAAGTCCTGTGCCAAGATGGCACTCCAGACCAAATTGAGTCAGACAATGGGACTCATTTTAGAAATAGCCTTTATAGACACCTGGAGCAAAGAGTATGGTATTGAGCGGGTGTATCATATTCCCTATCATGCACCAGCCTCTGCGAAAATTGAATAGTACAATGCATTGTTGAAAACCACATTGAAGGCAATGGGTGGTGGAACCTTCAAACATTGGGGTCTACATTTAACAGAGGCCACCTGGTTAGTTGACACTAGAGGTTCTACCAAACAATCTGTCCCTGCCCAATCAAAACCTCCCTGTACCATAGAAGAGGATAAAGACCCCGTGGTGCATCTTGACAATATGTTAGAAAAGGCTTGACGTTACAAAAGGCGAAGTTTCAGGTCCTGAACTTTGTTCACAACCCAACGTAACACTACAGGCCTGGGGAAGAGTGGCTGGAAAGCAGCCCAGCGCAGTGGAAAAGGACGTGGGGGTGCTGGTCAATGAGCCTGCAGTGTGCCCAGGTGGCCCAGAAGGCCAAAGGCATCCTGGCTTGTATCAAAAATAGTGTTGCCAGCAGGACCAGGGCACTAATTGCCCACCTGTACTCAGCAGTGGTGAGGCCACACCATGAGTACTGTGTCCAGTTCTGGTATACTCACAAGAAAGACATTGAGCTGCTGGAGCTAGTCCAGAGAAGGGCAAGGAAGCTGGTGAAAGGTCTAGAGAGTCAGTCTTATGAGGAGTGGCTGAGGGATCTGGGGGTGTTTAGCCTGGAGAAAACAGGGCTCAGGGGAGACATTCTTGCTCTCTGCAACTACCTAAAAGGACATGGTGGGGGTCGGTCTCTTTTCCCAGGCAACTAGTTACAGGACAAGAGGACAGCCTCAAGCTGCACCAGAGGAGCTTCAAGTTGGACAACAGGAAGAATTTCTTCACTGAAAGAGTGGTTAAGCATTGCAATGGGATGACCAGGGAAGTGGTGGAGTCACCATCCCTGGAAGTATTCAATAAATAAGTGGACTTGGCACATAGTGCTATGGGTTTGGTGACACGGTGGTGTTTGATCAAAGGTGGGACTTGATGATCTTGCAGGTCTTTTCCAGCCTTAATGATTCCATGATTCTATGATTCTAAGTGATAATTTGTCAGCCTTGCTGCTGAAGATAAAATCTTTAAAATGCAACTCCAGTATTTCCTGTAGCATTTCAGAAAAATGAAAGACCCTTTTGCGCTTCCCTCAATTCAAATGTCAGCCCAATTTTCAAACCAGGGAAGTACTTTTGGAGCTACTGGATGAAAAATATTTAAAAATCTGAGGTTGGTAATACTTTAAATAGTATCTTAAAGCCTAGTGTTCACCTGTTATAGCTATTTTAGAATATAAAAATAAAAAACATAATTGTTCCAATAATGGAAAAGTCAGCAACGTGGTATAAAATCCCTATTTGAATGTGCCTCGATGGAGAGATGAGACGCAGCTTGATGCAAGCAAAATGTCCGTTTATTGTTGTTTTTCACAGATCCTTATAGTCCTTTTGCTTAGCATATTCCCTGCTGATTGGCTTATTCTAAATATTAGGTGTGTACCAATTGGTCAACCTAAGGCACAACAACTTGTTACATGTCTTTTACCCCAGCAACATCCCAGCAACTTTCCAACTCGGGACTGGTGAGCCAGGCGCTTTCTGTTCAAGGGTCCCATCTCCACACCTACTCCTCCCAAGGCCCTCGGGCAACAAGTCCTAACACATCCCCTGACTAGCCCAGACATGCTGGAGCCTTGCTGAAAGCAGCCAGGCCACTACCCACAATTGCAATATGAAAGAGCAGGTGGGATCATCAGAATGACTAAACATAAAGATTTGTAGTTTAGTTTTGTTGTGGTTTAAGAATGGTATTCTCCAATTTAGTGTTTCCACCGAAACACTACAGGCTACGTGATGCTAACTCACTCCCCCACCCTCTCCCACTGCAGCAGGATGGAGATGAGAATCGAAGGCAGAAAAGGTAAGGATCACAGGTTGAGATAAGAACAATTTACTAAAAAACAGTAATGAAGTAAGAAAATGAACACTAACAACAACTATATTAATAACAGTGTACAAGACAGTCGAACAACTCACACATGATTGTTCACCACGCAGAACCCGACACTGCCTGCCTGCACACCCCCCGCACTGCTGAAACCGACCAAAAAAAGCTGAACCTCTGAGCATGGCATGAGGAAGTATAGAATAACCCCCGGGTCCTAGTGTGAACCTTCTGGCTGATTCAGAAATTAACCCTGTCCTGTCCAGAACAAGGACATTATCCACCCCTTATTCTAAACAATCTAGGTCATGCCCAGATTCTACACCTTGCAAATATATATACATACACATGCACACACACAAGCACGAGTATCATTCCATTAGTCAATGACTGTCTGTCATTGATGTCTCTGAGATGTCTGTTCAGTTCATTTGGTCCATAACTGTGAGTTCTAGCCATCTTAAATGTCTCTCAGGGTAGGAGAGCTGGTGTGCTGTTAGGTCATTGCAAGCTGCATCAGGAACTCATGAATGTTATAGCATACAGTACCAGTGGCATGCAGCAGACAACAGCAAACACTTAAACATTACTGAATGTTCTCACTCAAAACTCAAATCCCCTTGAGGTACACATTGTGCTTCCCCATCGTTCTGCATTACCCACCAAGTGTACCCATGTAATAGAGCAAAAGCAATCCCACAGATGGGTTTGCCTTTGCTTGAGGTAGGAGTAATCCAAAGAGTGTTTCCTAAAATGCCTCTCGTGTACCACAGGGACTTTATCTCCATCCTCTGTGTGCAAGGGTTCTGACTGGCCAGGACCAGCTCTATTGATGAAGCCTCTTGTGTTGACCAT
>NW_008692005.1:0-4236 GCF_000695815.1 Acanthisitta chloris
GCTGCACTAGGGCCAGCCCAGCCTCTGCCAACTTGTGCATAGGGAGTGGGGTGCGGATGTGAGGGTCTCTTGTAGCTGGGGCATCCCCCTGTGCTTGTCAGGACCCCACGCACCCCCTCACCCCCTCGCTGGCTCCTGCAGACGCGGAAGCTGTCGAAGACAGAGCGGCAGAGGTTCAGCGAGGAGGTGGAGATGCTGAAGGGGCTGCAGCACCCCAACCGCTTCTACGACTCATGGAAGTCGACCATCAAAGGTCAAATCTGCATTGTGCTGGTCACAGAGCTCATGACGTCGGGCACCCTGAAAACGTGAGCAGGGCCCCCTGGGTTCGGGAGGGGACAGGGCAGGGTCCCTGCCAAGGCGCTGTTTGCTGCTTGTCCCGTGTAGGCACCTGAGGCATGACAGGGGGAGGAGGGTGTGCTGGGCTGGAGCTGGGCTGTGGGCCTGAGCCCCACAGGTCTGAGCCCTGTGGGTCCCTGGCAGCTATTTGAAGCGGTTTAAGGAGATGAAGCTGAAGGTTCTGCAGCGCTGGAGCCGACAGATCCTCAAGGGGCTGCATTTCCTGCACACCCGCTCACCCCCCATCATCCACCGTGACCTCAAGTGTGACAACATCTTCATCACAGGCCCCACAGGCTCTGTCAAAATCGGGGACCTGGGCCTGGCCACGCTCAAGCGAGCTTCCTTCGCCAAGAGTGTCATAGGTGGGATCCCAGCCTGGCCGGGCTGCAGGGGGTGCGGGGAGTGGACACCTCGGGGGTACTGAGCTCCACTGCCACCTCCAGGCACCCCTGAGTTCATGGCACCGGAGATGTATGAGGAGAAGTACGATGAGGCGGTGGATGTCTATGCCTTTGGGATGTGCATGCTGGAGATGGCCACCTCGGAGTACCCCTACTCTGAGTGCCAGAATGCCGCCCAGATCTACCGCAAGGTCACCTCGGTGAGCCCTTGGCACATGGGATGCTGCTGGCTGATGCCATGGGAGCTGGGATGAGGGGTTGGGAGCATGGTCAGCTGGAGCTGCCAGGCCTTGCTGCTGCCCTAAATGTGCCACTGTGCAGGTTGCACAAGTGACAGAAGATAGTCTGGGTGGCGAGGGGTGCTGTGCTAGGGCATGGGGCTGTGGGTGGTGGTGGGACCATGGCTTGGCCAGACCCTGCATCCCTTGCCCTGCACCAGACACTGCCAGCACGTTAATGGGGTGGAACAGGAGCAGGTCTGTCCAGCCACTCCCTGCCTGGGGCAATGTGGCTGCCCCAGCCAGTCCACGCCGGCTCCTGCCTGATGGGGGGGAAACCTGGAGCCCTGGGGCATCCTGGCCCATACAGGCACACGTGGCCAGGCCACGGGAGCTGCTGCAGAGCCGGTGGGGCCCTGGGCTGGTTCTTCCCTGGGCCCTGGGAGCCCAGCACTGTGGTGGATCAGCACAGGAGGTGCTGACACTCATCACCCCCAGGGCCTGAAGCCCAGCAGCTTCTACAAGGTGAAGGTGCCAGAGCTGAAGGAGATCATTGAGGGCTGCATCCGCATGGACAAGAATGAGAGGTGGGGGCAGAGTGGGGGATCTGGGTGGGAGGGTCCCCCCTGGCCCCCAACCCACCCTGAGCTGTGCTCTCCACAGGTACACCATCCAGGACCTGCTGGAGCACTCCTTCTTCCAGGAGGACACAGGGGTGCATGTGGAGCTGGCCGAGGAGGATGACGGAGTCAAGTCTGGGCTGAAGCTCTGGCTGCGCATGGACGACACAAAGAAGCTGCATGGCAAATACAAGGACAACAACGCCATCGAGTTCCTCTTTGAGCTCTACAAGGATGTGGCAGAGGAGGGGGCCCCGGAGGGGAGCCCTGGGCCCTACAGGGTCCCTGTGCCCCGGAGTGACGAGCCCTCTCCCGTGCAGGTGGTCCTGGGCTTTGTGTGTGAGGCCGACTACAAGCTGGTGGCCAAGGCGGTGCGGGACCGCGTGGTGGCCATCAAGCGCAAACGGGAGAAGCTGAAGCGTGTTCAGAATGTGCCATTGCCTGTGGAGCCGGAGCAGCCTGCAGGCGTCCTGCGGATGCTGGAGGAGCTCAAGTCCCCACTGCCAGCTACACCTGCTCTGGCCACCCCTGGCTCTGGGGACTCTGTCTTCAGCAGCACCTTTCCCTCAGAGCCTGAGGAGCCCGAGGCTGACCAGCACTTTGCCTACCGGCACACCAGTTACTCCTCAGCCACCTGTGCGTAGGCACTGGTGGGGTGACAGCTGGGTGGGCAACAGGGCATCTGGGGTGGGAGGCGAGTGGAGGGTCCCTCCCTTGCTCCCAGCCCCACAGCTCTTTCCCAGGGGCCCAGCCAGGGAGGGGGCTTGCTCCAGCTCATGCCACTGCTCCTCTGCAGCTGACTGTGAGACAGATGGGTACCTGAGCTCCTCCGGCTTCCTGGACTCCCCGGACCTGGCCCATCATGGCTTCCTGGCAGGGGACCCTGCCAGCCCACTGCCCGCCCGGCCCGGGAGCTGCTTCCCCACGGTGAGCAGGGCCCCCTGGGTGGGGGGTCGTGGTGCTGTGGCTCCAGCTCACCCTGTCCTCTCCCCACAGAGCATCGCGGTGCAGCTGCCCACTGAGCGCTTGCCCTCGGCTAAGGGCGTTTTAAAAAAAAATGAGTCTGGGGGGTCCGGGTGGGGGCTAGATAGAGAGCACCTGGGAATGGCTGTGCTAAAGGACTGGGGCTTCTTGCAGCTACACCTCAGATGTGGCATCAGGCATGAGTGACGGCTGTGAGGGGCTCTCAGCCAGCGAGCAGAGCACCAAGCTGCCCCCCAAGAGATCCTCGGGGAAGCTGCTGCGGCGCCGAGCGCGGTCCAGGCTGCGCATCACCAATGTGAGTGCTGCAGGGCCGGGGTGGGCCAGGCAGGCGCTCCCTGGCTGAGCTAGCCCTGCTGCCCACAGATCTCCGACAAGAACGACCGCGTGGTGGAGTGCCAACTGCAGACCTACAACAACAAGATGGTGACCTTCAAGTTCGACCTGGATGGGGACAACCCGGAGGAAATCGCAGCTGTCATGGTGAGCGCGGAGCAAGGGTGAGGGTGAGGGTCTGCTGGCCATGCGGGGTGCTGACCAGCCCCTCTGCCCTCAGGTCCACAATGAGTTCATCCTCAAGTCGGAGCAGGACAGCTTCATCCACCGCATCCGGGACATCATCCACCGCGTGGAGACTCTGCTCCGCAAGGATGGGCGCAGCGGCGCTGAGCTGCCCAAGAGCCCCGAGGCTGAGCGTGGCACGGGCAGCCCTGTGAGTGCCAGCCCAGCCCAGCCTGGCCCTGGGGAGCCCACGGGGAGGGGGCTAGAGGCAGGGTCCTCCTGTTGGCACTTGCCTGCTCCTGTGACAAGTTGTGGTGCTTCCCTGCCCAGCAGAGGTGCCAGCTCCTGTCCCCAGAAGTGGTGGGACTGGGGTGGGGGCCAACAGGGGCTTGGCTCAACCTGGCCAGGGCCTCTACCCCAGCACTGGGGTCAGCTCACTCTCCTCACAGGTGGACCTGCAGCTGCAGGAGTTCTCGCACTCCATATCCTCCTCATCCTTGCTCAGTGGTATGTCTGCCCCTGCACAGGCCCATCCTGTCTCCCCCGAGCCCCATGTAGGGCCATGATGGCCTCAGCCAAGCCTAGGGGGTCTCATGGGGCATGTCCTGCCCTGGCTGAGCCTGGCTGTCACCCCTGTGCTGCAGACCTGGGGTGCACCAGTCCCAGCCTCTCTGTCCAGTCCCCTGTCCTGCCATCGCTGAGTCGCTCCCCGTCAGAGACCAACCTGGCCAGCCCTGTGGAGCCACCAGCAGTCCCCATGGCACTGGGGTCCCCTGCAGGTACAGTCCTGGCAGGGCTGGGCACGTCCATAGCACTGGGGAGGAGGGAGTCCGTGGGGGCTATTCCTGATGCTCCTCTCTCTGCAGGCTCCATGCAGACCTGGCCTGTTGTCTCGATGGCTCCCTCCTGGCTCACATCATCACCAACATTCCCACAGACACCCCCAAACTAAGCCTCTGACCCATACTCAACTATTGATCCCCACAGTCTCTCCCCATGTCCCCTCTCCCCTGTGAGCCCAGCAGCCCCCTGAGCCCCCCTGTGACCAGCACACCCTGGTCTCCCACCACCCCCTTCCTGTCCCTGGCCAATGTCTTCTCCCTGGCGGTGATGAGTGTGGCCCAGACATTGCTGCCCACCGTCTCCTCCATCGCCAGCTCGGGGGGGCACCTC
>NW_008692005.1:4481-4729 GCF_000695815.1 Acanthisitta chloris
TCGTGGAGCACATCCGCCCCAGGGAGCCCAGAGGGCAGCATGGTGAGTGTGGCGGTCCAGGGGCTCTCCAGGGCTGCTCGAGGTGGAGCGCAGTGCTGGGGGAGCTGGGTGGTTGCTGCAGAGGCTGCCCTGGGATGGGACAGGGAGCCTCATGGCATGTAGAGCCACTGAGAAACAGAAGGTCTGAGTGGACAGCGGGTTCCAGGGCACAGGAGCAGCAGTGGGGGGACAGGAGATGTGGGGAGAGC
>NW_008692006.1:0-416 GCF_000695815.1 Acanthisitta chloris
ACATTCTGTGAAAGGCTGGTGGTGAGTGGCTTGTTTCATTTTCTTAGCAGTTCATCTGGATTTATCTAGAGTCTTCTCTGGATGAGAGAAACTTTATGATATGACAGTCACAGGAGGGACAGAAAAGCTGGCCTGCTGTCATGGTCTTTGGTCATCTAGGAAGGTGGTCTGAAATTCACTGGTGGGCCTGAAGCTGCTGAATAGATGCATCAGGCTGTTCATGAAGTTCATAATAGATGGAAGCTTTGTCCACTGGCTCTGCAACCTGCTTCCCTTTCTGCTTTATTTCTTCTGATTCTAACTTCACACAGCAATGAAGCAGGGGGAGGTAGTGCCTGCATTTGCCTCGTTGAAGGTAGAGGACAAAGGATTATTGAAATCCTTTTAAAACACTTTTTTTTTGGGGGGGGGGGGGA
>NW_008692006.1:453-34323 GCF_000695815.1 Acanthisitta chloris
GTCTCCCTTGGAGTCTTTGAGTTCCTATTCTAATGTCTTTGAAGGCAGATTAAAAAAAAATAAAATTCATCTTCTAACTATAAAGGAGTCTCAAACTGAAGGGAGCCATCCATCAGAGATGTGCATGTTATGTCCTCCTGCCCTCCCACCAATTATCAGTGTAGTGACAACTTTATGACTTGGGCTGTCAGCCACAGAGGATATCATCGAGGGCTCTTTCCGAACATATCCTCATATAACTCCTAGGAAGGAAAATAGCAAATTATTTTGGTGGCACAACAGGTAGGTAAAATGTAAAAGGTACTGCAAAATGAAGTCAGTCCTCTGGGCCGCACACACATAACACAAGTTGGAGTTTTTTGGATAGAAAGGAATCAGTTCAGGGCAATTGTTGGGAGTCATTCTGAACTGAATTGAGTCTGTCATTGGTTGTGCCAGAGTTAGTCCTTTTTGTGCTGTGTGCTGGTGGTGATTTGGTGGGGGCATGTAAAGCTGATGGAGGAACTATCATGTGGCTGGGAATTTTTGTGGAATTCTAACTTTGCACTTGCTAATGTGAATAACACTGTGGAATTTTTCTATCCCTCCATTTTAGAGTGAAGCAAGTTCCTTAACTTGTAGTTAAAACCCATAGTTACAGTTCATAGAATCACAGAATGGCTTGGGTTGGAAGGAGCTTAAAGCCCATCTCATTCCACTCCCTACCATGGGTAGGGACACCTTTCACTAGCCCAAGTTGCTCCAAGCCCCATCCAACCTTGCCTTGAACACTTACAGGATTGGAGCAGACACAGCTTCTTTGGGTAACCTGTGTCTGTGTCTCATCACACAGGGAAGAATTTCTTCATAACATCTGATCTAACACCTTTCTCCTGTCTCTGTACACAAAATATGTCTCTTCCCCCATGTCAGTAACTTGCTGATGGATGTTATTTGGGCTGTTGAAATACTTGGGCTAGTCTAGGAGATGTCCCACCTTCTGAAATGACAGAACTGAGCTGACTCAGTAGGAAGAGAGTTCCTCAGAGAAGAGCAAGGAGTCCCTGACGTGCTTGAAGAAATGTGGCAGATGGGACTGTGCAGTCTTGGAGAAATAGTCCCTTTCTGAGACTGAAACTTTGGAGACCAATTCATTACAATTATCTGTGTCCCTCTAGCATCTGCTGGAATTCTGCTTTTTGGGCTTTAATGTGAAAGTACCTTCTGTTTCCTGGCACAGGTACCTGCAGATGAGTGGGTGCATGTGCTCCTGCTCCTTCTGAGTAGGTAGGCATTTATTTATAATGTAAAAGAAATGGATTTATTGTTGGATTGAGTCTAGTTGTAGGTACAACACACAAAGAACTTAGTCTAAAGACTCTGTAGATCCATCTTGTCAGCAAACATTTGTTTGCAGCTCTTGTACTGCTATATATGATCTTTTAGCAAAATCAATTACAGCTTAATATTACATGGAAAATTAAGAATAATGAAATCCATCACGAAGGTTATGCTGTGAGCAGACAGGCTGAAACTGTTGTTAGTGCGCTGGTTTACTTACAGTAATAGTGTTTCCCTTTCATTCAGTCTCCTGATCCAATTTTAACAGGAGGTTTGACATTTACATGACATTCACATCTGTAAGAACACTGTTTTCCTTTTCCCTATTGCTCAGTTTTCTTTGAGTTAACATTCTGCTCAAAGCAGTGGAGTCTGAGGTGAGAGAGGCTGGAGAAGGGAGCCAGCAAAGAAGTGATCACTGTAATAAATTGGTTGTGCTCTCCAGACTGGCTACAACTATTTTAGACTTCTGGAGTGGTGGGGACAAGGCTTTAACCTACAAATTGGTAGCAGATACTAACACACAGAAACTAACAGGTTTCCTGGACCCTTCACTGGTTTTAGCATAAGTGGCTTTGCAGGGTTAAGAATAATGTGCTGCTTGTTGCTGGTATAGATTTTGTTGAGGTTGTGGGGCTCAGGAGCTTGGAGAGGAACTGACAGACTGGGATTGTGCCATAGATCCTGGACCAGAGCTTATGAGGGGTACCAACCTGGGTCTGACCGAGGCATGTGTGCTTGGGGGAGCCTTTGGCCCAGGGGGAAGGATGGGGATGGATGATGCTGCAGCCAGGTGGTACCATCCTCACTTTCTGTGTTGACAGGAGTGTTTGGTGACCTTGAAAACAGGGTAGGGATCAGCCATGGGCAGGTGTGTTGCACAGAGCCTCAGAGGTTGAGGAGCAATAGTCACTCCATAACAAATTTTGCAGGGTTAAGAACAACGTGCTGCATGTTGCTGGTGTAGATGTCAACGAGGTTGTAAGGCTCAAGAACTTGGAGAGAAACTGTCAGACTGGGATTGTGCCATAGGTCCTGGACCTGAGCCTATGAGGAGCCTGACTGAGGGATGTGTGCCTGGGGGAGCCTTTGGCCCAGGGGGAAGGATGGGGGTGGATGATGCTATAGCCAGAGGGTACCATCCTCACTTGCTGAGCTGGCTGGAGTGTCTGTGTTTGGTGACCTTGGAAACAGGGCAGGGATGAACCATGTGTTTCACAGCACCTCGGAGGTTGGTTCAGGTGCGGTAGGAGCTCCAACAGTACATCTGGTTTGACATATATAGGTTTTACCTATATATCCACTCATGTGTGCTTAAATGGTCTCCAGAGGCCTCCTAAAAGCCATGGAGCAAAGTTCAGTTTTGGTTCTGCATACTCTGCCCAAATCAGAACTGATAGAGATGTATGTGCTTATGGACATTGCAAGAGTCGGTGTGTTTTCGTGGAAAATGGTGACATTCCTGGGCTGATGAGTTTGTTGCATGTAACGAAAGAGCTTAACATGGAGGGTTTAATGTGAAATCTGAAGTAGCCACTGAAGGAGTGCAGCTGCCCTGAGCATTACCAATACCAAAGGCAGAAGGATTAATCTGTGTTGATCTATCTATCTATTTGTATATAAAGATTTGTTTTCAGATGTTTCTAGTTCTCCAGTCTGCTGTCCACAGCCTTTCTGTGGAGCTCTATGCCAGTCTTGTCCTGCTGTATGCTTTTGAATAACTGAATATGTTTAAATCTAGTCTTTAATTTCATCAGAACGGTATCATGTCTGTCAAGTAGATTTAGAGGTTGAGTACAACAAATTGCATCTACTGCAAAAAAGGCATCCAAATGCACCTGCTTAAAAACTCCAATCTATACACTGCACAAATCACAGGGTCCAGGGCTGCTGGCAGTGGCTTGTTCTCCTGTGGTTAGGATGGGAACCATTTAGTTAGATGTTATCACTGATCCATCCTTACGTAATTTCAGGCAGATCATTTACCTGAGATTTTGTTAACAGCAGAAACTAATCTTAGCTGATATAAAGAACTGCCCATAGATCTTCAGACCTTTATCTTCCCTTTTCCAATCGTATTGAAATGAGTAGCAAATGTGTTGTTCCATTGCTGTCATATCATACAGAAAGGAGAAAAAAATAACCCATAACTTGACTTTGTGTACTTAAGAGAAGTGTCTGCTCAAAGGAATTGGCTACATTGTGTAATGGTATCAGTTGGGAGCTGGTGAAGCACAACTAATGAATTTGGACTCTGAAATCAGTTATAATGAGGAACTCAAAATCTGGAAAATTGTTTTTGAAAGTTGTTAGGAACAAAACCAGCACTTCTCAGCTGCAAGGCTGGATGTTGACTCTTTAAGGTAGGTAAGCATGTCTAATGGCAAAAGATTGTTCATTAGATTTTAATCTGCTGAGATAGCTGTGCACCCTGGCTCCTTTGGAGATGGGTAGAGTGAGAGAGGAGGTGAAGCAAACTAGATCTCTCTTCAGCTATGTTGATAGGTAATGACCAAAGTCTTGTTCCCCATATTCTGTTCTGTTTCTGGTTTTCAGTGTTGTTGTATCCATTTTATGTTCTGTTATGTAAGGGTTACATTGCTCTTTCAAATAATGCAAATTTTAGTTTCTTGTTTTGTTTTCTTGTAAGTACATGAAACTGAATTTGTTCTTGATTTGTTCTTGGCCTTTAAAAACTCCACCAAAACAAAGAAAACCAAAACCAACCAACCAAAAACCCCCAAAAAACCCAAACACCCCCCCCCCACACACAAAAAAAAAAAAAAAAAACCAAAATAGGCCAAAAAACCCACCAACTCCCAAAAGCCAAATTTCCTCCTGCTGTTTTTACAACAAGACTGTGAAAAACCAAATGTGAAACACTGGCATAGACAGCCTTTAAAATACAACCCAAAGCCTTGGCAGGGTCTTTGCAGGAGATCACTTGTTATTAACCACCCTCTTGTCCTACATTCCCATGAAGGCATTTCTGATGGATCTGCTCTGTTCACCTGTCCCCTACTCCTTAGTGAGCTCTGTTTGCTTTCTGCCTCTCTTGAGCAGTCATTTAGAAAATTGTTTTATTCAAGTGCTCAAATAAACAAGTGGATTTGTTGTTAAAATTCTCATAGGAATATAGTGCTTTAAGGGACCTTTTGGGTCATTGAATCTGTCTGGCTGCTACTGCAGCTGCCATGCTGTACATTCCCTCTTGCAAAACAAAGCATGTCATGGTTCATATTCCCTTTTCCCAGTGGAAGGCTGATTGCTCAAATTGCTGTGCCTCTCTTACAACTTATGCTTATTTAAGAACTATATATTCATATTCTGTTATTGTGCCAGTGTTGGCCTCTTGCTTAAGTAATTTTCTGCCCTTCTTGGTGTCCCCTCCTTCCACAACATGTTCTGGGGAGAGATTATGTAGCTTTATGCCTGTGGTTTTCCCAGAGTGAGCAAACCATACTCTGCTTGTGACATCTGATTGGTTCCCAGCATCATTTTGAAAGGTATGAGCTTAGGTTTCATCTGGGGACGTGAGGGTTTTCTGCATTTAAGAGCTTGGTAAATCAAATTAAAATTCAGTAGTTTGGAGCAGTGTAGGCAGTATGCAAATGTGCCATTCCCAAGGATCAAACCTAACATTTGTAGTGGAGAAAGGGTTGAGGGAGCGTTGTCAGAGGATAGCTCACCAGGAACTGTAGAGATAGGGTAAGGGGGAATTGCTTCAAACTGAGAGTGGGCTTAGATTAGATATTAGGAGGAAGTTCTTCCCTGTCAGGGTGGTGAGACACTGGCAACAAGTCCAGAGAAGCAGTGACTGCCCCATGCTTGGTGGTGCTCAAGGCCAGCTTGGAGCAACCTGGGCTGGTGGAAGGTGTCCCTGCCCGTGGCATGGGGTGGGATGAGGTGGCCTTTAAGGTCCCTTCTGCCCCAAACCATTCTGTGATTCTATAGTGCTGCTTAGGGAAATGCTAGGAAGAGTTGATATCCTCTTTTCCCTCTCTCTCTAAGCAGCTTACAAAGTATAGGCACTTTATGGAAAATCTGAGCAACTCTCCTTGCAAACTCAAGCTTTCTTTTCCTCCTTGGCCAAAAGAGGCAGAACTTGTTATGCTGCAAACTTGCCTGGTTCAGGGCAGTGTAAATGTTTGTGTGGGGGACAGAGCCTGAGCTGGTGTTGTGACCAGTCCAGCTGTGTGCAAGACCAGTGTATGTATCTCATCATCACAGCGAGTCAGTAAAGAGCTGTGGCATTTGCTGTTGTGGGCATAGATCCATCTCTTTTGGGCTCATGGCTCATGTGATAGTCTCCAGAGCGTGGCTGGGTCTGAGCAGGCTTGTCTGTAGTGCCACATGAGTGCGTGGTCCAGCTACTGGTGGGTGTCTGATGTGTGGGCGGGTTGCCTTTGTGTTATTTGAGGTGATGTACAATATGATTTAGACTCTGCTGAGTCTCCAGAAAACCAGTCTGGGTCCATCATGGTCAGGGCTGGGGCTGGAGCTAAAGCCTGATCATATCTGAATCAGCCTTGACAGAAGAAGCACTTGGCATTGTGCCTTTTTCTTCTGGTACTCTCTAAGCCTTTCAGGATCCTGTTAGCTTTGCTTGAGTACACAGAGCCAACTTGAGTTGTGTGTGCACCTGAGTAATGAGCTCTTCTAAAACCTGAAACACCTTGAGGCAGGCACATCTTTGAAACTCCAAAGGAATGAGCTTAGGTATGACTTGCTTTCTTGGGTGAAAAACCACCTTCTATCTGCTTCACACTCCCTAAGGTGTTAATGCAGGCTTTGCAGTGTTGGCTAGGGGAGCTGTGCTGTATCCTTACTCCAGGTTTGTTCTTTTGCAATTCTATTCCTCTTCCCTCAAACCACTTCTGCAAGTCCTGGTTTCTCTGGAATAGGTTTCCCTAAGTTGTACCAAATAAATCATTAAGTTCTGATGTGGGGGGAGCATCACATCTGCTTTGTTTATTGCTGCCTTAGTAGGAATATTTGGATAAGCTGTTGTATTTGCTGGATGCTTGTGGGCCTTGAAGTGAATTCATCTTGTGTTTGCCAATTCTTCATTGAACTGTGTATCTTGTAGTCTGAGTCTTCCCTTCCAATGCTCTGTGTGTATTGGATACAGGCTTACAAGCTTAGTTGCTCAGATATTTTTGCACCCTTTTTTCTTAATTAAAAATCTGTATTTCCCATTCTGTAACCAATGATATCATTCTTGTCTTGAAATGCTTGCAAGTACTGCAGCAGCAGGATGTGCAATTGATGTGGTGGAGCTTTCTGAAGCCATAGCCAGTCTGTCTGGTTCTGCTGCCCTGAACGCCCTGAACTTCAATTTGTCTTCCACTCAGGGGCTGTATACTTACCATCTGTGTATCCTCCATTTCTGTTTGTCACTGTGCATCCTTCATAAGCAGTCTTTGCCCTCAGTTTTGGGGGAATTCCCTGTTTATATAACCTGGATTTTCTCTCTTCTTTCCATCACATGGCTCCATTTCTTGTCTGGTTATACTACATGGCAAGCAGAAGACACCTCAGCAATATCTGCTGTTCTTTTGGCCTAAGTTTTAATGGCTACTTTTCTTCCAAGTTCCGTATTTTGCCACAGGACATGGTGACATGTTTTCCTTCATATAGAGGGAGAGGGAATGGAAACACGTGTCTAAAAGTGGTAACACCACCAAAGTGTGGGAGTGTTTTGGTACATGTTCCTCCCCCTAGACTATTATATGGCTATCACAACTAATTGTAATTTTGCTTTAGAAGATTGCATCAGATAAAAGAAGAGGTAATTGAAATTTTAAAAGCAGTGTATGATGAAAATAGCTTTTCCTTCCCCCGTTGTACTGGGAGCCATATATGGAGAACACTGCTAGTTGCTCAACAATTTTGGGAATAATCTGAATTTAAAAAGCTCTTCCTTGACAGCTGTAGTCAGATGCATGCTTTCCTCTGGCTTATTACTGCTCCAGGATGGCAATTACAACCTGGCAAATAGGACAGATTGAGGAATACAGGACCAGCAGAACCTTCCTCTTTAGTTGTTATTACCAGTTAGCAGCAGGGATACCTCAGCACTTCTCAGCTTTCCCTCAGTTATTGCCTGGAAGAGCCAAACATTTTTACAGCCTTTTAATTTTCTACATATTTTTAAAACTCTGAAGAAGCAACAATCAGAAGGACCATTAACACCTCAGCTGTGGCCTAATGAGGAACACAACTTCTGTGCTGGAGCTATCGATTTGCTCAGCTCCAGTTGTATTTCTCCCTTTTGTGTTCTCCCCTTAGCTGTGGTGGTTGTTTACTCACAGTACCCCAGCGAGGATAAGATGAACTGCCGATATGCTGCTGCTCAGGCATTGATATATTGAGGCCTTTCCCTTTGTGTTCTTTAAATGCCAGAAATCCCCTTCTTTTATTTGGAATATCTCTTTAATCTTTTCTTTCATCCATGAAGAAAATGAAGAGCTGAATTCAACAGTTAACTTCTAGCTCCAATTTTTTGTTTCCCTGCAGTCCTCTGATGCAGCTTTTTTTCCCTTCACTAGCACCTTTCTAGTGTGTTCCACCTTTGAGATGGGAAAGCAGAGTGAATTTATCCCACATATGTGTATGTGGATCAATTCCCTTATTTTTTTCATCAAGCAGTTTCATGTGGATACTTCACTTGGATTTCTGTGTTTTGAAACAGTCAAGTATTTGTTCTGACCTTCATGTTATCTGTGTGACATTAGGAAAACAAAAGGATATAAATTAGTAATAATGGTGAATAATACTATCTAAATTGGAGAATAAAATGGAAGAGGATAAACCAGCAGTAAATGTATTGGTAAAATGCCCTGAAATATGCTGCTTACCATCTTTTTTATATATTGCCTTTTCTGAGCTCAGACAAATATTTATTTCTTGAAACCAATTTCAGATTCATTTATCCTTGTGGGATATAACTTTACCCTGTGAAGTCTCTTGTGACTAAAACATTGTTTTGGAGGAAAATATATATTAAAAAATGTTAAGCTTAAACTTTTTGCTGCTGTATTGTGAGTTTTTGGAGGTAGGAGTTGGAGCACAATGGTTTTATGATGTCTGTGCCAAAGCATGAGCAGCTGCTCCCTCTGTCCTGCCTCACAGGGTCATCCCTGGATGATTTCTTACATTGTAGATGAAATGCAAATTGTATTGAAGCCCTTCCCATGGCAGGGGGTTGGAACTAGATGGTCTTTAATATCCTTTCTGACCTAAACCATTCTAGGGTTGTGTGAAAATTGTTCTTTTTAAAGCATTGACTTACGACTCGTGAGTTCTCGCCCTACCTATGTCTATATTTCATAGAATCATAGAATTTTAGGGGGGTATGTGCCTTAGAGATCATTTAGTCCCAATCCCTTGCCATGGGCAGGGACACCTCCCCACTAGACCAGGTTGCTCAAGGCCTCATCCAGCCTGGCTTTGAACACCTTTGTATTTCAGGATGTTCCTTTCTAAAAGGAGTGGGAAGAGTCATGTTTCTCCAGAAGTGACTTGCTGAATGTGGAACACTTCCACCTTCTTATGTGATTCAGAGAAGGGGAAAAATGATGCTTAAAATAAGAAATGTTAGGAGGGAATATAGCTCAGAGAAAGGCAATACAGCCACAAAGAAATTAAGTACAGCTTCAGAAAGTCAAATATCTTGTTAAGTCTGGGCAGAAATCAATAAGCACTTTTGAGAATGGTGCTATTGAGTATTCTATTTTGAGAAATACTTGTGTCTCTGGAAAACTGGAGTAAATGACCGCAGCAGAGATGCAGATGAATTTTGAAGTGACTTTTCTAGGTATGCATGCTGTGAACTCAAGGATGTCTGTCCTGCTGTCCTTCTCTAACTGTTGCTGTGGCTGGATTTCCAGGCAGCCTCTTGGCACTTAGGGACAGGTGGATAGTTTCTAAGGAGGTGCCTAGTGCTCTCTGCAGCTGCCTGAAAGGAGGTTGTAGTGAGGTGAGGATTGATCTCTGAGAATCATAGAATCATCAAGGTTCAAGGAAACCTCTAAGACCATCAGGTCCAACCATTAACCTGTCACTGATGGAACCTTAAACCCTAAACCATATCCTCCAGCACCAGATCCAGCTGCCTCTTAAACACCTCCAGGGATGGTGACTCCACCACCTCCCTGGGCAATATTCCAGTGCCTCAACACTCTCACAGGGAAAACATATCTCCTCACATCTCCTCTGACTCTGCCCTGTCTCAGCTCAAGGCCATTCCCTCTAGTCCTTTCCCTGCAGCCATGGCAGGACAGACCATCCCCCACCTCTCTTTTGCCATGCCTCAAGTGAAAGAATGAGAGGAAATGGCCTCAAGTTGCCGCAAAGGTTCAGATTACATATTAGAACAATAATTTCACTGAAAGAGTGGTCAGGCATTGGAATAAGCTGCCCAGGGACATGATGGAGTCACCATCTCTGGAGTGTTCAAGAGGCCACTGGATGTGGCACTTGGAGGTATGATTTAGGGATGTTTATGCTTGTGCTGGATTGGCAGTTGGACTTGAAGATATTGAAGGTCTCTTCCAACCTTGATGCTTTTGTGATTCTGGACAAGTGCACGTCATCCCTTGTGCTGTTCTGCCTCAGCACAGATCAGAGCAGCTGCCCTGGAAGTCAGTTGTGCTTGCCCTGTGCTTCACAGAAACACAGAATCAGTTAGGTTGGAAGGGGCTCAAGCAGGGCCATCCCAGAGCACATGGCTCAGGTTTGCGTCCAAGCCATTATTGGATACCTCCAGTGAGGGAGAATCCACAACCTCTCTGGGTAACCTGTTCCAGTGCTCAGCAACTGCCCAGCAAAGAAATTCTTCCTTGTATTGAGGTGAAACTACCTCTGCATCAGTTTTTGCCCATTACCTCTTGTTTTCTCAGTTTCCACAAGTGAGAAGAGTCTGGCTCCATCATCTTGGCACTTCCCATTCCTGTACTTGAATACATTAATGAGGTCCCCTCTCAGTCATCTCCTCTCAAGGCCTAACAGGCCCAAGTCCCTCAGCCTTTCCTCAGAAGTGAGGTGCCCCAGTCCCTTAATCATTTCTGTTGCCCTCTGCTGGACCTGCTCCAGGAACTCCATGAGCCTCTTGTACTGAGGAGCCAATAATTGGTTTGCACCACTGCTGGTTTGGCTCCATCTTCTTGGCACCTCCTGTTCATGTACTCGAATACATCAGTGAGGTCCCTCTCAGTCATCTCTTCTTGAGCGTGAACAGCCCCGACTCCCTCAGCCTTTCCTCATCAGTGAGGTGCTCCAGTCCCTTCATGCATGTTTGTCACACAAGTACCAGAGCAGGTAACTGTAGGACAAGCTTTAAAATGCTTTTCAGCTAACAGGGTTGCCAATGTTTCCTCTGCCCTCCCCCTCCCCATTAGCAGTGATCTTCTGTTACAGAAAATTAATTGATGTTGGTTTTTTCCATTTTCATGAAAGCTCAGCCTTTGACATTCTCATGGATGAGAAACATTGTTTGAATCAGTGAAAATCCTGATTCTGAACTGTTCCACAGCTCTCTCCTCTTTCCTCCCTGTTGTAGCTGCTTGTACTGAAACTGCTGTCTTCCAGGGGTTTGGCCAGTAATGCTCTAACTGGAGACCAGGAGAAAATCCTGGAGAGCAGCTGCAATTTCCCACTGCTGTGGTTACTCAGAGCTGCTTGTTTTGCTGTTTGATGCTAATGCAGTTGCACCTTCTTCCTGCTTGAAGGCCTGTTCCTTGAAAGAAGTGCTTCAGGCTACAGGAGGGCAAGTAGGTGATTTTAATTTTTGGACCTCAGTGCTGCACTCTGTCCTTTGTGAGAGGAATATCTACCTGGTCTGCAGAAATGAAACTGGACTTGTGCTGGAAAATAAGACTGACTGGAACGAATTGTGCTGAAGTCAGCTGAAATAGGAGTTGTACTGTGTGCCATATTGCATGGTGTGGGTCTCAGAATCATTCCTGGGTAGAGAACAGCCTATAGCAAAGCTTCCTTTGCTTCAAGACCCACAGAAAAATATATATGTTCTTTTGCAGTTATATCAGTTAATGATACAAATCTGCTGATGGCTGGAAGGATTTATTTGCTGTGAAAAGAGCCTGCTTATACTGCACTGAGTGTCATGGTTGAATAGAAAGCACCAGGATTGTGTATTGCAGATGTAAAGGGACATGGATTATTTAAGAAGAAAGTTTCTCCTGTGAGAGTGGTGAGACACTGGCACAGGTTGCCCAGGGAGGCTGTGGCTGCCCCAACCCTGGCAGTGTTCAAAGCCAGGTTGGATAAAGCCTTGAGCAACCTGTTCTGGTGGGAGGTGTCCTTGCCCAGGGCAGGGGGTTGGCACTGTATGGTATCTAAGGTCCATTCCAACCCCTTAACATGCTATGGTTCTATTACTGACATACTCCTGTTTGAGGCATTAATGCTGGTAAGTGGTTTAGCTGTTTACTGTGGGAATGGTACTCACTTCACAGGAAATGCTCTTTAAATTAGATTGATTTGAATCTGTGCAATGTTGTGGTGGAGTGAGGCAGAATACATTCTCTGTTGATTCAGTCTTGCAAATGAATCTTGGTTGTAATTGTTGTTGAATGATTGATCTGCTAGGTGTAATGGTTGGCGTTTCTGGCAGTTGATATCATGTTTTATTTTGTTTTCCTTGCTGTTAGTCCCTGCTGTCCCTGCAGGTTGCATCCCTGAGGGTTATTGCTCCTAGGGTAAGAATGTGAGAGAGATCAGATGTTCCATGGAAATTTTGGGAAGCCTAGTAGCCTTAATTAGCATGAAGACCATATGCTTCTAGTCTGAGGGTCCTATCCAGCGAATTGGAAGTGGCTAATGGTAAGCAGAAGAGCGAAACAGGCTGAGGAGCTTACAGGGGGGTTGGATTTCACAGTTTGCAAATCATCTTGGCCTGATCTGCTGCAGCTTTCTCTTCAACTCAGATGCTCTGCACTGAGCATCAAGACTTGAATCCAGACAGAGCATGTTATCAGCAGGCCTGGCAGCCTGCCCCAGGCAGGGAGTAGGGCCACCCATTTCAGCTGTGCTCATCCACCATGCTCTGAATGGTCACAATATCACACTTATTTGCTTCTTGCCTCTATGAGGCCTTCTGAGAACATGCATTTGTGAACAACCCAAGTGTCATACAATCGTTTTCACCCATGAAGATGGGTGTTTTCATTGGTACATTTTGTACAAAGAAGAGTATTGCAACTTGCCGACATTGGGACTTTGAGCAGCGAGGTGAAATGTGCTGCACACCAGGAGAGCTGCTAAGCAGAGAAAGCAAAAGTGTGTTAGAGCAGTTCTGTGTGTTCCCTGAGGTCAAGTCTGTGATTTTTGGGGGTTAGGATAAATCACAGCTGTGTTAACTGAGAGACCAGAGCCTACTGCAGTCTAGAAGGCCAACTGTGTCCTGGGCTGCATCAACAAAAGATGTGTGACCAGCAGGTAGAGGGAGGTGATTCTCCTCTGCTACTCAGCTCTTGAGTTGATGCCCCACCTGGAGCACTGTGTCCAGCTCTGGGCTTCTGGCACAGGAAGGACATGGAACTATTGGAGCAAGTGCAGAGGAGGTTGCTAAGTTGCTAGAGTGCCTCCACTATGAAGACAGGCTGACAAAGTTGGGGCTGCTCAGCCTGGAGAAGAGAAGTCTCTGGGGTGACCTTAGAGCCCCTTCCAGTGCCTGAAGGGACTCCAAGAGAACTGGAGAGGGACTTTGGACAAGGGCCTGGAGTGACAGGACAAGAGGGAATGATTTCCCACTGCCAGAGGGCAGGATTAGATGGGATGTTAGGAAGAAATTCTTCCCTGTGAGGGTGGTGAGGCACTGGTGTAGGTTGCCCAGAGCAGCTATGGCTGCTCCATCCCTGGAAGTGCTCCAAGGCAGGTTGGATAGGGCTTGGAGCAATCTGATCTGGTGGGAGGTATCCCTGCTCATGGCAGGAGGTTGGAGCCAGATGTTCTTTGAGGTCCTTTTCAACCCTATCTATTCCTTTCTTCCACTACATGGTATTTTCCCCAGTGCTGTTGGCCTGAGACTTGAGAGACATATAAAACCTCCGTGTACTTTGGGACACATGGTGGGTACAGGCAGGCTGATCCAGTAGAACTGGTGATGGCTGTTAGCAAGGCATAGGAAAGAAATGAGTACAGTTATCTGTGCAGGGTTTGTTCTTCAGTGTTTGGAGGGAATAGCTGCTCAAGGCTTTGCTGTGTCTGTATTTCCAGGCATGGTGGCTGCACCCTTTGTACAGCTCAAAGTGCTTCCATTGCAGGTAACTTTCCTTTTTGTAAGGGAAAAAGCCGAGAAGGTGTTCTGGTCATGCCTTGAAATACCATGTTGTTGTTTCACTTTGTGCCCAAATTTGCATAGTTTGTATAAATTAGGGCAGAGAAGCAGTACAATACAGCTGTAGGGGAAGCCACTGTGTAGCACTAGGCATTCTTCATACCTTATTGCTACTTGGCATGGAAGGAGGAAGCCCTATTAAAATTCTTGAGCCTGCTAATAACCTCAGGTTCAGCAATTCCTAAAATCGGGATAAAGACAGGTTTACAGTACTTAAATTTACCCTGAAAGGCCTTTAAAGGCAATATGTACAGCAGCACAATCATCCCTGTGCTTTGCTGCCTTGTTGGAGTGACAGTATAATCCTAAGTGTGAAGCTTTGCTGTTGTAGTCCAAGGTGCAGAGCTCTTGCTGTGCTGTTTCACATCCTTTCCCTTTCTAACACCATTGAAACACAAGATGGGGTGACTTAAGAAATAAATTTTTAAGGTGTTTGTAACTCGTCTGGTTAATGGTGTATTCATGACTGCCCTGGAAATGATGGAGGGGTGTCCTAAAGGAGAATAGGTTTATCCGAAGTGTTGAATCACTGTTGGAAGAGCAAAATGTACCTCAAACCTCAGTAGAGAGCCAGTTGAGGTATGTGGAAGCAGAGGTGCTGGCTGGGTACTTGCCAGCAGATTCAAGCTGAATCGAAAGGGTTTGTCCAAATTCTTGCTGGACTCATAAGGAAGAGACATCACCAGTTCTGATAATGTCTTAATTATGCTGCAGATTCCTCCTGTGCAGGCTGAAGGTGTTGGATTGTGCTTTCTCAAAAGGCTGAGCAGGTTTTCGTTCATTTGGCCTATGATGTTGTGACAGAGAGACTAATTTCACAGAACCCCAGACTGTTTTGGGTTGGAAGTACCTTAAAGCTCATCTTATTCCAACCCCCTGTCATGGGCAGGGATGCCTTCCACTAGACCAAGTTGCTCCAAGCCCTATCCAACCTGGATTATTTGATCTTGGAGGTATGAAAAGCTTGCAAAGTCTTCCTAGAACCTGCCTGGGTGCTTAAAAACTGAATGGCTGGTTGCCAATATATGCTGATTTGCAGAAGACATGAAGTGATGTTGCATCTGTTGGTGTGTGGTGGTGTCTTGGATGCTGTGTGGGAGGCCAGTTGGTTGCAGCAAGATAAAACCACTGTCAGGTCAATCTGTAACACTTTAGTTGGTGAAATATGTTCTGAGGCAGTATTATTTAGAATTCTGTGTGGAGGAAGCACAGTAGTAAATACAAAAACAAAAATCCACCACAAACCAACTCTCTTCTGTGCATGTGCATGGAACACTTCAGTAGACTGAAAGGGGAATCATCTCTCTATGCTGTTTATTAGCTTGCTGTGTTGAAAGCTGTGCTGTCTTGTGTGTGTGAGGGAATGAGTTGTCAGAGACAATAAAATAAACTCTGCCAAGCTACAGGGTCTGGGGACTTTACATCCCATAATTCTGTGCAGCAGTTTGATTGTTCTCCCCCACCACCTCACACCTGCTTTCCTCCAAGGATAAGCATCTCTTCTCTCCTTGCTTAGTTTTATTCCCTCTGTCTCAAGTTTTATTCCTCAGAAAGCTCTTGTCAAAAGCTGCTCTCAACTCCTGCAATCATAATATATGTATTTTATCTCTCTCTCTAGATAGAAGTACATAGTTTTATGCTGCAACCCAATAATACATGACCTTGCAACTTGAAAATTTGCTTGTGTTAACTGTCCCTTCTTGTGGAGATTATTTTCATTATCCACTAACCTTGCTGATGCTGCAGCGAGGCAACTTTGGGTTTGGGCACCATAATTTGGCAAAGCAGTGACCAGGAACTTCCAATTGTGGCTTTTTGCACCACCTGTAGCAACTGTATTAGGTCTGGAGCTCACATGCTTCAGGCAGTGAACAGTTGTGGAATAGCATCATTCCACAGCTACTAACTTTTAACTTCACATGGCTTTGGTATTTAGGATATCCATCTAAATCTGAAAGGAGATTTTTCCATAAGCGTAATAGATGTGTGCCTGTAAGTTGTTTGTCTCTATCAAAAATGATAGTGAGAACTTCACTTGAACCTTTTTCTTGGTGTTTCTAGTTGTTGTTACAACTGCTTCATTTCCTTCAGTGTCTTAAATACAGGGGACATAAAATTCAAAATATTGTTAGGGAAACTCTGCTGCATCATCTTTGATTCAAGATCTGCAGTGTGGTGCAAAACTATCCCTTCTTTGCTATGCGAAGCACTTGTAAGTTTTATAATATATATTGTTGGTCAGAAAGAGACTTGGCAGTGCTGGTGGCAGCAGCTCCATGGGAGACAATAGTGTGCACAGATGGCCAAGGCGGCCAAGGGCATCTTGGCCTGGCTCAAGAGCAGTGTGGCAGCAGGACTAGGGCAGTGACCATCCCCCTGGACTCGGCACTGGGGAGCTCACAGCTCAGTGCTGTGCTCAGCTTTGGGCCCCTCACTGCAAAAAGGCCATTGAGGCACTGGAGCGAGTCCAGCCAAGGGCAAGGAGGGCAGCAAAGGGCTAGAGCACATGAGGAAGGGCTGAGGGAGTTGGGCTTGGTTAGCCTGGAGAAGAGGCTCAGGGGTGACCTCATGGCTCTCTGCAACTCCCTGACAGGGCTTGGAGAGAGGTGGGGGATGGTCTGTCCTGCCATGGCTGCAGGGAGAGGACTAGAGGGAATGGCCTTGAGCTGAGACAGGGCAGAGTCAGAGGAGATGTTAGGAGAAATGTTTTCCCTGTGAGGGTGTTGAGGCACTGGAATATTGCCCAGGGAGGTGGTGGAGTCACCATCCCTGGGGGTGTTTGAGAAATGTCTGGATCTGGTGCTGGAGGATATAGTTTAGGGGTTCCTGTAGTGACAGCTTAATGGTTGGTCTTGATGGTCTTTGAGGTCTCCTCCAACCTTGGTGATTCTATGATAAAGTTATCCAGTGTGGGGAAGTTGATTTATCTGCTTTATCAGTGTGCAGATACAAGTGAAACCTGTGCATAAAGCTCTTTGTGGCAAGAAAAGTGAGGGGTGTGTGCTGAGCTCAGCTTGTGGTTGGTGGGTTTGAGCATGTCCAAGGGATGATCCCTCTATCTGCATCTTTCCATCTTTGTTCTCTCATTGCTGAATGATGGCTGCAGCTGCATCTTTGTGACACAGCTGCTGATTTTAAATTATAGTTTGATAGACACAGAAATTAAGAGTATAAAGGTCTTAAGTCTATTCCTTTTATAGCTTTCTGGTGTTGATTTGGTAATTGCAAACTGCAGTTAAAATAACTGACCAACTTGACATGGAGGAAATTGATTCAGAGCTTCAATCTTCTGCTGCCATGCACTGTTAACTTTGCTCTGCAGGTCTTGTATTAGACAATCTCATGTCGAGGATTGCAGCATAGACCTGCTGAGGGGGGAAAAAGCACTCTGCAGGAGATCCTCAATGCGGTGAAGGCAGAAATAGGCCTGTCTATAGGCTCTCCCCATCAAGGGAGATGTGTATGCATTTGCATCAAGAATTACCCCTTCAGTGTCTGGGATCCATGTCTCTTCCCCAGAGAAAAGGAGAGCATGCTAATGAAGGGGCTTGACTGTTATCTATGACTATTTGCATTTTTGGAAATCACAAGGTAACTTGACTGGGAAATGAAAAAAGATTTTAGACCTTACTGGATGTCTGGTCAGGCTCTTGGGCTGGGGATGAACCAGTGATCATGGTTCATATCTGTATCAGTGATGAGGATGGTGAGACAGTGGCACAGGTTGCCCAGGGAGGCTGTGGCTGCCCCAACCCTGGCAGTGTTCAGAGCCAGGTTGGATGAAGCCTTGAGCAGCCTGTTGTGGTGGGAGGTGTCCCTGCCCAGGGCAGGGGGTTGAGATTAGATGATCTCTAAGGTCCATTCCAACCCCTAGAATTCTGTGATTCATTCTATGATTTAGGGCCTGGATTGTTGAGGAGGATCCTCAGCAGTGTTCAACTGAGACTTCAGTAGTAACCTCCCTGGAAATGCTGCACATGATGTGCACAGGATCTGAGAAGTGAAAAGCAGTGATTGAAAAACAATATAAGGAGATGGAGAATAGGAGAATTGTCTGAAAGAGGGAAGACCTATCTAGCAGGTTTAGATGGTTTTGACAAATGAGCAGTGGAAATAACTTGCTGCTTAAAGATATTGAGAGTTAAGGGCAATTTAAAAGGAAACATGGTGGAAAGTTTGTGGAAATACATGTAGTTTGGAATCACAGAATCATCAAGGTTGGAAGAGACCTTCAAGATCATCAGCCACCACTGAGCACCACCATAAATAATCACCCCTAAACCATATACTGTCAGAGACATTGGCAGGAATGTGGTGATTTAACACTTCATTCAGTAGAAGAAAACGTGGCAGATGTTATTAAGTTCATAGACGAAACAAGTGAGGTTTGAACAGAACACTTTGTAGACAGGGTATGGTGAAATGGACCCTGGGACAGATGTGTTTTAAGTCTAAGAAATGAAGTGAGGAACCTAAAATGCTACAGCTGCTACAAGGAGCAGCTTCTTGGGGAACTCCCCAAGAGAAACAGTTCTTTACCTGCCCTTGAGAAGGGCAGGGGTGTGATTCTAAGGCCAGAGCCCTTCTTGCATTGACTCTATTATACTCATTTGTAGGAGAGCCAAGAATTCATGTCAGGTTGATATCCAAAAGGGGAACAGGAGCATAAGGAAGAGAACTAAGGAATGAAAGGTGTCTCTTGAAGTACTTCAGGGGCATTGAATGAAACCACAGATCCTTATGTCGATAGTAGGCAATCTGGTTGAAATTAATAAGGACTGGAACTAGGTGATGTATGGAAACAGGGCAAAATAAGGAAGAATCAATGTGACTTTTGTAGTGGGAAGTTGATCCGAATGCTGTTATCGAAGCACTTGAAAGTATCAACTGTGAAGAAACCAAGGGGGATAGGAACAAAGGTGATTATGAAATGTAAGAAGTTTAAGTTGAAGTTAGAGAGTCAGCTTTGACACTGCAGGGAAGATGTGAGCAGACTGGTGTTGTTCTACTGCTCCTTGTGCCTCGGAAGAAAGAAGTACTGATATGTTGATCATCACCAGTCAAGCAAGAAAGATGAGAGCGAACTGTGAAAAGCTACAAAAGGGCCTTGGAGTATTGAGTGGCTGGATAATAAAAAGGCGGATGAGATTCAGTCCAGATAAATGTGGAGTGATGTACATAGGAATCCTAATTTTCACATGAAATCTGGGCTCTGAGCTGTTATAATTCAGGAGTGAGATCTTTGTGTTGAAATAGGGAATTCTATGAACATATCAGCCAGGCATTTGGCAGCTGTCAGAAAGCCAGCTGAAGGGTTGGGAATTATTAGTAGAGGGATAGAAAACCAGAAGGGAACATTCTATAACCTCATAAATCCATGTGTTGCCTGGATCTCTGCAGCACTATCATCCTTCCACCCTCCAGTGTAGCAATGGAAGCAATTGAGAGAGGGATGAAAGGCATCATCTGTACACAGGATGGTGTCTGTGCAGCACAGTTCAATAGGCTGTGCTTGTCTGTCTGGAAAGGGAATGTGAGGGAGAGGAGGGAAAGAGGTTTGTGGTGGTGTGAGTGACATGGAGAAGGTGAGTAGAGAAATCAGTTACTTTTCACTGAGGACCTGGAAACGGTCTGGTGAACATCAACGGTTCACAATAGCAACAGTAGTTAATTCATCACACCCCAGGAGCAAAGGAAGGAGCAAAGAAAGAGCAAATGAAGGAGCAAAGAAGTCATACCTTCATGTATGTGTGGAAGGTGGTTAAGTGCAGATATTCCCTCTTGTTGGAAGGACTTAAGCTGCAGGTTTTTTAAGCCTAGGGAAAACATGAATACATTCTTAGTCTTACTGACTGACTTGTCCCTCTGGTTCTGGGCAGACTGGTAAAAAGGCTACATAGATCTGTGGTGTGATTTGACATTGTTGATCTGGTATGATCTGATATCCAGATTTAGATCACTTTTAGGTGTTCCACCTGACAAATTCCTTGGGGATTAGCGTTACACATGACTTTGGAAAGTGATCTGTGAGAGTAAATCAACTCCAGTGCAATGTATCTTAGCATTGCTGATTGTTAGGTTGGAGCTTCAGAAATTTAGAAACGGTGGCAAAAATCATTGGGAAAAAGAAATCCCAGATTTGCAGTTATAATTTTGAGTCTTAAAAATAGAAAATACAACTCAAACCAGGGTAGTCTCCACCCCTCCATTCTCCCAGCCTTGAAGTATAGCATCGTTTAAATACAAATTGATAATGGTAAAAACTTGCTCTACTTTTGCTACTTGCTTTTCACAGCCTCCCTCGCTTTCTTCTTCTCATATCTGGTCTTAAACATATTCCTCATGCTAACGTCAGATTTATCTGTTGGCAAGAAAAACCTACAGCAGCAGAAGGAAAGGACCTAACCCACCCATGAGTCTTTACTCAGGCTGAAATCTCAGGGCACTCTATGTGCTGCGCACAAAGAACTCGATGTCTGAACAGAGCAGACTGGAAATTATTCATGGTCTGTGCAAAGAAAAAAGGACTTTTTGAGCGTGGGGGAACACTGATAAAACCATGTAAGTTAATAAAATAATCATGGAGATGAATTATGTATTTTCACTTGGAAGATGTCTTACAGATTTTAGCAAGACAGGACACAGCAGAGGTGAATGAGAACCTCTCCTGGGGAGTTGCAAGTTGCTCAGATTCCTTCAGGCCAGGCATGGTGAAATGACTTTTTACTGGGATGTACTCCAGTACCAAAAGCAGAGAGACTGGTGCCTTGGACCTCAGCAGGATGCTGCAGCAAAGTCTCTTTTTGCACTGTCATTACAAAATCACACCACTTGGCTAGGAAAACAAAACACACTCTCAAAACACACAAAAAATGTGTATTAATGGTAGGAAAGGTTGACAATAAAACACAATCTCCTCAATTTTTTCTAGTGTGTTGTAGCTGTTACATGAAGACAGAGTAGAATAAAGTTGTGTGTGTTTCTCAACTTGGTTGCACAGTGCTGAAGAGTGGCTTAGCATTGATGGAAAGAAAAGCTTGGCAATACATGACATTTCTACTTGAGATTCTGCCTTTAGATTCTAGTATTGTTTCAGGATTCTTATGGGTTTCCTGTTGCCCATTGACCATGGACTTTGCTTGGCTCAGAAGTCCCTGGGTATGGAAATGCAACTTGGCAAGTCTGAAATGTTGAGGATTTATTAAAAAGGAGTTTTGCCTAGTTAATAGTTAAATAAACAGTGCTTGGATGCAAATGAGAATAAGATTTCAAAGCATGAGAATAACTGAACATGTAACTTACATAATTAGTAGTAATATTTCAGAGTATCTTCCTGGGGAAGTGACATCCCTTGGGGTGGATTTTCTAGGGTTCTTAAAATCATAGAATAGAATCATCAGTGTTGAAGGAGACCTCAAAGATCATCAAGTCCAACCGTTAATCTGTCTCTGCTGTAACTCCTAAACCCTAAACCATATCCTCCAGCACCTGATCCAGGACATGTCTTCCTCCAGGGATGGTGACTCCACCACCTCCCTGGCAATATCCCAGGGCCTGAACACCTTCACAGGGAAAACATTTCTCCTAACATCCACTCTGATTCTGCCCTGGCTCAGCTCAAGGCCATTCCCTCTAGTCCTCTCCCTGTAGCCATGGCAGGAGAGACCAAATAGTTAATCTCCAGAAGCTAATGCAAGGTAAGATGTCTGGAACAGGTAGCAAACAGTTGTTTCCCTTCCCAAACCCCCCAGGGCCTGAACACCTTCACAGGGAAAACATTTCTCCTAACATCCACTCTGATTCTGCCCTGGCTCAGCTCAAGGCCATTCCCTCTAGTCCTCTCCCTGTAGCCATGGCAGGAGAGACCAAATAGTTAATCTCCAGAAGCTAATGCAAGGTAAGATGTCTGGAACAGGTAGCAAACAGTTGTTTCCCTTCCCAAACCCCCTTGGAATGTTATAGTACTACTAGCTTGGCTAATTTAACCAAATGTCTGTGGGAAGTCCTGTGGGGATAGTTCACTCTATAGTAACGGTATCAAGTCTTGGCATTTTTTTCCAGCCTCTCCTAATTAAAACAGCAGGGGAGCTCATGAAAAATTCTTTTAAAATTTGGCCTTGTAAATAACCTGCTATATTTGGAATGCTGTTTTAAAAAAAAAAAAAAGGAAAGGTAAGATGCTTAAATTAATATTTTATTGCTGTTGGAAAGGGAGAGTACAATTCTGCCATGATTTCTGTGCCCAAATCATGTTACTCTGCAGTGCTGCTCACTTCCTCTGTAGCAAGGCACACTGCTATGGGATTGAAAAAGAGCATATAAAAATCCCTGTGAGCTGCTGGTGAAACATCAACTGTGTGATAACATTTGTCACCAAAGGAGAGCAAAGGCTATCTTGATTCTTCTTTATTCCAGCCGAATCAGGGAGGTACTACCCAGCTGTGGACTGGCTGTGCAGGAAGAGCTCAGGTGGTCTCAGCAAGTTGTAAGTTTGTGTTATCGATCTTTCACTGACAAAATACATGGAGGAAATGAAAACCTGGATGTGGCCAAGAGGGTCAAGACATGGTCAGGAACCACACGAGGAATGTTTGAGGTTCAGTACAGAGAATGGCAGACTAATTCTGAAGGAGCTTTGTAGCCACTGCACAGAGCTGGGCAAAAGAGCCTCAAAGGCCCCAGAGAAACTTACTTTCAAATGAGGGGAAATAAAAGATGAGATAGGAGAGAGGGCAGATTACTTTACAAATAAGATTATCCACTGTCTTTAGTGAAATCCCAGTGAGAGGTTCAGAATTAGGTGGAAAGGATTTTCTAACAAATTGTTCCCTGCCCTTGTTTGTGTTCCTGTGCCTATCCTGGAAAGCAAAATGGAGAGGTGCTCTGCAACCTGCTGAGTGATGGCCATAAAAAGAGGAATCTTTTAATGTTGGAAATGTCAGGTAAAAATCTCTTAGATTCTCCAGCTGAAACTGTTTATCATATATAACCTGGTTTAGGAGAAGAGTTTCAGCTGCCTACAGCCTGAGTGAATAAAATAAACTGTTAAAACCAAACTAAAACCAATAATAACAATAAAAAATAAATCCTTCCTCTTCTGTTAAACACTGACTTGAGAACTTTTTAATCCAGTGGTTACTGGCTGGACCAGCAAGCTGTAATAAATGTCTGTAACCAATTTACCAGCATGCAATGAGCACAGAGTATATGTGTACTTAGCTTTGCAGAATCACTCCACAAACTTGTTTCTAGAAGCAAGTAAAAATAATTAACTTGTCAGGAAACAAGAGAGATGAAGCTGATCAAGAAGGCTTTTACTGTGACACCAGACAATTAGGGAGCTCCCCAAGCCCCTTCAACTTGAGGTGTGTTTGGAGTTAGCTTGATCCTTAAACATTTGGGTGATGCTGAACAAAATAGGATTTAGGGTTCCTGTTGTTCTCTGTGGATTCTTGCGTTGTTATGGCTATCTGGAACTTGCTTCCATGTAGAGTTATCTGCCCTTTTATCCCAAATTGGGATGTCGTCCTGAACTGTTCACTTGAGTAGGATTAGTACTCAAGCCACAAGAAAGAGATTGAAGTAATGTTAATATATGGAATGGGAAATCTATCTGCAGGCTACAGCTGTGGGAGGGGAACAAACGAACCAACACATCCTAATAAACTGCACCCCAGAATGCAACAAATTAATTTTTTTTAATCTTGTTTTCAGGTCATGAGTTTCATTTCTTTGTGCATGTGGAATAGAGATCAGTAAAAAGCCATTTTTGGGTAGAAGGTTGTAAGTTAGAGCAACATGGTAACCTCTTCCTTGGTCTCTGGGCAGTTTTCTGACTCAATCGGTTGATCCAAATGTAGAGTCAGCACATTTGGAAGATCACCATACAGTCAAGTTCATTTTACCTCAATGAAGGAAGGGGGAAATGACTTCTGGTGCCAAAGGTTTTGGCAGACAATAGCAAAATGTTTGATGCTAGTCTCAACAGACTGAATTTGAGTTTTAATTTTGACTTGAGGCTCTGTTTTTTACTCTTTAAGCAGGTAGGTTTGGGTAGTCAAGGGCAAAACAGGTTTTTTGTCCTATTTATTTCTTTACTTCAGGCCTTAATGGCTTTTCACTCAAGACAGCAGAGCCACTGCAGTACAGCTCCTTTCTCTTTTAGATACATACTGCTGCCCATTAAACCTTTGGTGGGATTATAACTTTGGCTCTGCAGCCCTGTTATATATGTTAATAAGAAAGCAATATACATTTTATAAATGTATGTTTGGAGTGAAACCTTTTTTTATCCCCCCCCCCCAACTGCTTTGCAGGTCTTGGCTGACATTCAGAGAAGCACTTGCACATATTTCAGTTCCTTCAGGTTCAGTGGAAATGATCTTTTTCTCCAGTCTGTGCTCCAGAAAATGCTTTTCAGCACTGAACCTATATGCAGATATTTTGGTTTCTGAAAAATAAACTAAAAAATAGCATTTACATGAATAAATTCAGATATTTATGGAGATCTTCCATATGAAGTCACTGTCTATAGGTGAAAGCAATGGCCAGTTATGTGGGGTCCTGTGCCATCAGTTTTTAAAAGAAGTCATTTTTGTATTGAATTCACATATAATTGAGAGGGGCCAAATAATTTTCCATAGGTTAAAAATCTTCCACAAGGTCCTGTATTTTTTTCAATCACCTCTCTGTTCTTTTAGAAAACCTCTTTGCATGGGCACCAAATTGGATGAGGCAGGTGAAATAATGGAGAGGAGGATAGGTAAGGGACCTTGAGCTTTCCTCCTGCCTGGCTGTGCTCACACACGTGTACATGCAATTTTGGAGTGGTTTGAGTTGGTATTTTTTGCTCTCTTTTGTATAATCCTTTACTTCTTTTAGAGGAGACTTCTAAGAGCTCCTTGCTCAGCCAGTGGCATGTTTTCTTCCCTGCTGATGTTGGTGTAGGGGCAGTGCTGGAGGCATCAGATCACTGCAGAACCTGAAAACTGTAAAATCACTCAGAGTCAAATGTTTTAGAGGGTGCAGAAGTAAAAATGGTTCCCAAGTTCTGGCTGGCTGAAGTTGCCCCAAGCTAGATCAGTTGGGAAGGTAGTTTTGTTTCTATAGCTGAGGTTTGTCACCTTCCTGGTGAAGGCAGGTTCTACTGAGGTGTAGAAAGAACTTAGACCTTTGCTCTTTCTCCAGATAATGGATGTTTCTGTGTTCTTTGCATGGAGGAAAGGTATAATGAAATGTGGGGGTTTTTTTTCCTGGAGGCAAAATCTAGTTTGCATGTAAGTGATTTGCATGTAAGTTTGCAAGTAATCTCTTGTATTAATATGGATTATAGCAGTAGCAATTTTGCTGCAGGGACCTATAAGGAATTGAGAGGTTTTAGGGAAAAAAAAGAGTGCTATCTACCTTGAGATCTTTTCACTGGGGCAGGATGTGTGTGTCTTGTGCAGAATGGAGGAGGCTGGAGAGACTGGCATGAAGGTACTACATGTGAGTGGTGTTCTGTGATGTCCTTTCTGGCACAATTCTGTGCCTGAGCAATTTGGGGTGGGGGTGGTAAGCATTGATTGCTATCCAAAGGCTTTGGAAGTCACCAGAGAACACCTGTTAGAACCTGTTTTTTACTTTGTGCCTCTAGAAAATGATATGATGTCTTGAAAAATCAAACCAGGGCCTTCACAATATTGTTTGTGAAGAATTTGTCTGTTGGAGTGCTGGAAACTGGTGACTGAGTACTACAGGAACCAGTTCTTTGGTACCAGCTCTTCCCATTGATCTTGTTTCTGCTGTAAAAATGTTTCAAGCCATGAAATCTTTGTTTATCCTTTTATCTTTAATGTAATCACTTGAACAGGATATCTAAAGCTCATAGGTGGGTTTATGTTTCTGTACCTCCATCCTGTTGCAGGTAGAAGAGTCTGGAAATGACAGTTCTGCAGGAAGGGTTTGTATGACCACTGAGCCAAAAGCAGAAATTTCAGAGAACACCAGTTAAAGCAGAGCCATGGGAGTAGTGAGAGTATGAAAAGCTTCACTTTGGTGTTCTGGCATTGTTACTGTTTCTAAAAGCAAATTTTTAATTGCATAAACTGCCACTGTTACCTCAACTCCAGGGAGGCATCTCTGGGTTTTACTGATGGTGGATAAGGCTTGATTTTTATTTTTTTTTATGCCTGCTCTAAGTGATGAAGTACTTGAATTCTCCGTATAGTCCTGTGGTGGTTTGATACCTGCTAAAGAATTTAGTTAAGCAGCTGATTTGAGAGTGTTGCTTTTGCTACAAGGAAGAGCTTAGATGAAGTATCTTTTTCCTTATTTGAAATTGCACCATATGGATATATATATGACTTCCTGTGCAATGGGAGTCATATATAATGAACCAAAACCTTAATAAAACTCAGTGATTGGGGCATTATTATAAATAAATGCTGAAAGAAATCGAAGCAGGAAAATGAAGTGTTACTATTCTTCTACTATCTGTGCAGAAGAGATTTGCTTTCTGGTTTTACTCTTAGACTGGAGTCTACATGACTCTGGAGCTACAGATCACAGACACAATAGAAATAGAGACTGGAACATTATATGGATGGTTAGGATGAAAAGTAGTAGAAATGGAGGATTAGTGGGTTTGAAAGTGGAGTTTAGAAATCCTTGAGTTAATTTTTGAGGTGTATTTGTTAGCACTGAAGTGCTTAGATTTCAAATGCTGAATTACTTGGGCAAAGAAATGAAACATCTCCCATGGAAATTTGAGTTTGAAGTGCAGGCAAATCTGTAATTTTCACAGCAAAGAGCCAGACCAAAGCTGTCTCTATGAAAAGCAGAAGATAATTAAGAGATGTAAGCTCAATAGTAATCTTCTTGTCCAAAATGCATTTCTAATCATACTCTAGTTGGAATAAGGATGAAGTTATGAAAAGTTAAGTGATGAAACCAGAAGTGTTTGCTTTTGTCCTCAAATGAGAATTGTCTGCCTTAGCAGACAGAATAATGCTGGTGTTTTTTTTTTTAACGCAGTTTTCAAAACTCCCCAACTGATTAGATGTGTCGAAGGGACTCAGTGATGGAGAAGCAGCTCCTTGAAAGTGGCATGTGAATCAGAGCTTGACTCTCCCATTGCTAGGGCACAGACATGAAATGATGCATAGAAAAAGATGTAATGCAATGATCAGAACTCAGAGGATGGATGCAGAGTGGTTAGCTTTTCCTTGCTTTGATGAGGCTCTGAAAGGAAAACACCTGTGTGAGAAGTGATCTCATAAAACAGATTAGTTCTTTGAGCCAAAATATGGAATGTAGTTACATCACTGATTGAAAGAAAACAGGGACCTGCTGTAATAGTGTTGTTTGTGTGTCTGAATTATGCTAGAATTGGTGAAGGCTGTATTCCTTGCATGCTGAAAAATTAGGCTTCATGGGAATTTTGGCTGCCTGGTGATTTAAGGTGACAAACACTTTTGCAGGTTAAAATGATGATTATGAAATGTCAAACCCAGTAAGAATTTGGAATATGAAAAAATTATCAGTGGATGAGGTGAAAGTTGAGCTTTGTATGAATCATCTGCCCTGAGGTAACTGTTCTTACGTGTGTTGTGGCTTGAGGGTACCCAGCAGTAAGTGTCACTTGAGATTGCATCTCAAGCTTTAAAAAAGAAAAAGGGGATGTGTGTGAATCCCAGAATGGGTTAGGTTGGAAGGAACCACAGTGGGGCATCTGGTCCCACGTCCTTGCTCAGTCAGGGCCATCTCAGAGCACATAGCACAGGATTGTGTCTTGATGGTTCTGGAATATCTCCAGTTAGGAAGAATCCATGACCTTTCTGGGAAATCTGTTCAGTGCTCAGTGACTGCACAGGGAAGAAGTTCTTCCTTGTATTCAGATGGAACTGTGCAACAATTCCTGCCTGTTACCTCTTGTCCTATTGCTGGGCCCCATGGAGCAGAGCCTGATCCAGCCTCTGGCACCTTCCTGCGGGCACTGGCAGACAGTGATGACATCCCTCTCAGCTGTCTCTTCTGGAGGCTAAACAGCCCCAGCTCACTCTGTCCTTGTGAGAGAGATGCTCTAGTCCCTTCAGCATCTCCATAGCCTCTGCTGGATCTGCTTAAGGAAATCCATGTCTCTTCTATCCTGAGGAACTCAGAACTGGACACAGCACTCCAGATGTGCCTCACCGGGGCTCAGTGATTGCATGTGTTGGACAGTGTATGTGTTGAGTTGAATCCATAGCTTGGTGGGTCAGATGGCTTATCTGGTCAGCCACACTAGCTTGCTGCTGTCACAGCCCTCTAGGACTTCAGAGAGTACCTCAGGATCTGGTCAGCCCATCTGTTCCAATGATCTTGTCCTTTTCCTTCAGCTAGTGGCAGTAATTATTCTGGTACTCGAGGCACTTTGGTTTCAGAGTCCATAGCATTAGCTGAACACAGATGAAGCACAATAGGTGCTGAGAAATGAAGGAAGCTTTATTTTTCATGTGGCTCTGCTCAAGACAATTTTCTGTACCTTACTCAGACAGAATTTGTTGGGATGTAAAGCAGAGGGCAGAGTTTATAGCACTAAATGGACAAGCTAAAATCAAATACTCCTTTCATTGTCTGCTCTAAGAAAAATTAAGATTGAGTTGGATCTCAGCCCTTTCTGTGAGCATGAAACCTTGATTTAATTTGACAGCATGGACATAAATGTGTTACTCCAATAGGCCAATCTCTCTCTCTCAACTGAGAACTGTACTTTTCTTTTTCTCCCCCACCCCCACCCCTTTGTTCGTATTGTGAAAGCTTCAAAGCTAGTTTGGGCTGTTTCTTTGCCAGCTGCACAAAGTCTCACCCTTTGCCAAGGCCCATCCATTGTCCTCCTCTGATAAGGCTCTTGTTTCTGTCTCATCTGGGCCAGAGGCAGGACTTGCTGGGAACAGCCATTAACACACTAGAGATGGCCAAAGTTCCTGGACATGTTGTGCTGTGAAGGAATTTCAAAACCAGCTAATTTTCTCTCAGTGCTTTGTGCATATCAGTGTGCAAAAGCGAATTGGCAATGGCTGGAACTTCTTAACAAAGAACAATTATTTGCATTGAGCTTCAAAATCTAAATTTAAAGAAAGCTTTCCCCAAAATAAGGTCCAAATTAGCCTTCATTACTGAAGGTAAATATAGTAACTTCACAACATCTAAATTTAGGCTTCCAAATAAGCTCTCAGGCTGAGGATATGACTTCTAGACACAAAGGGGTTCAGGAGCTGCAGACTGCTCTTTATTTTGCCCAAATTATCAGTGTTTGATAAACTCTTCTTGGGTTTAGAATTGCTATTGTGTTTTCTCAGTAGATCACAGTTCAATGAAAAAAATAAATGCCAGAAATACCTTGAGGTTTGTAACCTCAGACACCAACATAGTTTGTCTCTTTTTTTTATGTATCTGCTGAAGTTGTCAATTGCATGGAACATCTTCTTTTAGCTAGGCAGATTGTATCAGCAACCCTGTTGGTAAGAATAAACCATCCCTGTGAGGGTGGTGAGGCACTGGTGTAAGTTGCCCAGAGAAGCTGTGACTGTTCCATCCCTGGAGGTGTTCCAGGCCAGGCTGGACAGGGCTTGGAGCAACCTGGGGTAATGGAAGGTGTCCCTGCCCAGGGCAGGGGGTTTGGTCTAGATGACCTTTGTGATCCTCAGAGATAGTTTGGCTCTTTTGTTGTTCTTCTGCATGTTGACTTTTCTCCATTTTTGCTCTGTATCTAGAATTCTATAAGCTTGGAGTCTGAAGGTACTGTGAATAATTAGCATTTGGTAGCAGGCTCAAGCAGCTTAAAGATTTATGAACTGAGATCACTTCTGATCTGTTGGAGATTTGGGAATATTGGTTGAAGATACATAAATTTTTTTTTTTTTTTTTTATGGTTATGCTTCCAGTTAAGGCAAATGTGTCCATTAAAGTAACAGCTGAGACTTGTAATCCAAACTAGAACTGGGCAGTGCAGTCCTTATAGTATTGCTACAGTTGGAATAAGGAAGTGAAAAAATGAGTAGAAACTAAATAACAGAGACCATTCTCACCAATACTGAGTGCTGGAAATGTAGAGCAAAACCTGCCTCACAGCAGCAGCTGTGTCCTTTGGCTTTGCAGTTGGAGTATGTTTCATTCTCCCTAAATGCTCAGTGTTAATATGGAATTTCTAGGAATTGTGTGTATGTGTGGGTGCAGGTCGTGGTTCTTTTTGCTGCAATTGCTGATTTTTCAATTTCTGTGTATATGGTGATTTGAGACCTTTCTGGTTAGGTATTTAGGTGTCTGTATGCAGCAACTTAACACATGGTCATGAAAAACAAGTGTACCTCCATAATACTAAAAGGAAAAAAAGTTTAGCTATTAAAATTGTGAGGTGCTGGCAGCAGCAGGCTGAGACTTTCCTTCACAGTGGGTTGGTGATGTCCTTGTTGGTTTGTATCTAGCGCTGGTAGACTGAAGTTTAGTCAAAACAATGTAAATTCGAGTTGTTTTTCCTCCCTAGTCTGGTGTCTAGATTTGGGTCAATGCCACTGACCTTCCTTAGCTGCATGACCCAAAGGCTTCTCGCATTAGAATCATCAAACCATCAAGATGGGAGGAGACCTCTTAGATCATCAAGTCCAACCATTAACTTGTCACTGCCAGAACCCCTAAACCATCATATCCTACAGTGTCAGATCCAGACACCTCTTAAACACCTCCAGGGATGGAGACTCCGACACCTCCCTGGGCAATATTTGAGTGCCTGAGCACCCTAACAGGGAAAACGTTTCTCCTCACATCTAATCTGACTCTCCTAAGTGTTTTCCTGATTAACCATGTTTCCAGAAGTTATTCTGTCTGGATTCTGGGAGCAGATGGCAAGTCAGAGACTAGCTAATTATTCCTTCACTAGGAGCTTGACTGGAGGCACTTTGGCACATCCCACCAAGATACTCCTTTGATTAAAGCAAATGGCCCTTCTAACTGAGGAGACTCTACTTTGTGAGGATGCTGTACATAGCTGCAGTTCTGATTCCTTTTATGCCACTGAGTGAAAATTTTTCCTTTCTTTAGTAGTTTGAATGACAGCTGAGAAACCCAGTGCTGGTACTGTGGTGTATACTGAGAATCCTTCACTGCTCTGTACTCAGCTGCAGTTTAGATAAATGATATCACAGAATCAGTTAGGTTGGAAGGGACCACCACAATGGGTCATCTGGTCCCACCTCCCTGCTCCAGCAGGGCCATCCTAGAGCACATGGCTCAGGATTGTGTCCAGAGGGTTATGGAATACCTTCAGTGAGGGAGAATCCACAACCTCTCTGGACAACCTGTTCAGTGCTTGGTGACTGCACAGGGAAGAAGTTCTTCCTCATGTTCAGGTGGAACTTCCTGGGCTTCAGTTTTTGCTGTTGCCTCTTGTTTTATTGGATTGGTTTACTGAGCAGAGTCTGATCCATCCTCTTAGAGCATCCCACTCATGTACTTGAATACATTAATGAGGTCCCTCTCAGTGTCTCTTCTCTAGACTGAACAGCCCCAACTCTCTCAGCCTTTCCTCATTCAGGGAGGTGTTCCAGTTCCTTCAACATCTTCATTGCGCTTCACTGGACCTGCTCCCGGAGCTTAATGTCCCTCTTGTCCTAAGGACCCCAGAACTGGACACAGCACTCCAGATGTACCTCATGAAGGCTGAGCAGAGGGACAGAATCATGTCCATGATGTACTGGCCAGCCTCTTCCCAATGCATCCCAGGATTCCATTGGCATTCTTAGCCACCAGGGCACACTGTGACTCATGGACAGCCTGTTGTCCCCCAGGGTCCTCAGGTCCTTCTACACAGAGCTGCTCTGCAGCAGATCAGTGCCCAACCTGTCCTGATGCTTGGGGTTTTTCCTCCCCAAGGGCAAGACCTGCACTTGGCCTTGTTGAATCTCGGTTGGTTCCGCTCTGCCCATCTCTCCAACCTGTGGAGGTCTCTCTGAAGGGCAGCACAGCCCTCTGAGTTATCAGCCAATACTCCCAGTTTGGTATCATCAGGAACTTGCTGAGAAGGCAACTCTGTCCCTTTGTCCAAATCATTGATGAATAAGTTGAACAAAACTGGGCTCAGTATGGAGCCCTGGGGGACACCACTATTGACCAGCCTCCAACTAGATATATTATTCTCTTATTAAGTGCTTTAAGATCTATTGATGCAAGAGGCTGCATTGGGAGTTTAATGAAATTGCTACAGTTCCCTAAACACCTGTCCAAGGGAGTACACAGGTAAGTTCTGTTCAAGAATAGGTGAGTGGAACTGAGATCTGTTGTGAGTTGCATTTGAAATTTACAATAATAGTTTGCACAGAAATTGAAGGGGAGAAAATCACACTGATTTATCTCCTGAAATGTTCAACTAACCTATTAGGAAGAATGTAGACATTATATTTGGGTACTGAGGAGAGCATGTATAGGTCTATGCCACTTGATAGGATACATACACAGACTAATGTTTAAGTTTTATCCCTGAGGTGGAGCGAGTTATTGGTGGTTACTGCTGGGAGATTGGGATCAGAGTTTAGGACTTGGATACTCAAAGTCCTTTCAGGAGGTTAGTGTCTGTGTTATGTCTGTTCTGTGATTTATTTAGGGGCCCTGAGAAGTAGGTAGTTTTTTTAATCAAATTGAAATTAACTAATCACCTGTCATTGCTGCTCAGCAGCTGAAAATATCACATATGCTATGTGTGCTGGGAGAATGCTTGGGTATAGCATGAGGCACCCCAAGTGAGGGAGACTTGGCCAGGAGTCCTATGAAGAATTACTGTTGGGATAATTAAAGTCTGACTCAGTGCTGAACATTGTCACTGAGATCTGAAGGAAACATATTAGGAGAGAACCAAACACCTTCGAGTTGGTGGTGTAAAGTTCTCTGTGTTTATAAACTTAACTAAACATGAGTGTCTTTCTTGCTTGTTGTGATCTAGGTGATCTCTAAAGTTCCTTCCAACCCAGGCCATTATATGAACCATATTAAGATTAAAGTATGCCTTGTTTTTTCTAGCATTTTCCAAGATGCAAATCTGTAGTGTAATTCAGAAGGTATTTCTCAACACAGAGCTTGTTGACATGCGTAGTGAATTGTCTTGAAATATTGAACCTTTGAACTTCATTTTGCTTGAGTGGTTGTAAATAATAACATACCAGGGACATTCTGCCTGACAGATCCTGAGGATCCAGATTATTCCACATTCATGGCTTGAGTTTCCTGGGACCATGGAGGATGCTTATTTCTAAAGAGTTGAGAGTATTTGAAGGGCTTCTGACGGAAAATCAACTTTCTATTAATTTGGCTGCAACAACTGATGTTATCAAAGCTGAGCATATGAAAGATGCTGATGGTTGTAGGGAAGGTCGTATGTCTTCCTCTGAGGGAACGAGCAGTCTGTCGCCTGTTTTATCATGGAATTCAAACACCATGTATTCAAACTAATGTCAGAGTGTTCCTACTTTGTGTCTATCAAAAGGCTGTTTATGATGGAATTCCAAAAATATATAAGGAATAGAATGCAATTCTTCTGTAGGAATGGAGGAGGGGCACATGCACCTGCATGGATGTAGGGCATAATGAAGATCTGAGGAGTTTTTCTGTTGTGCTTTGTTGTCCTCTTCTGCTGTAATGAATAATTGGTATTGTTTCCTTTTCTATTTTTATGTGTATCTAATCAACAAGAACTTGGTCCTTTGTGGGATGTAGAGACTTATGCTCTAAGGACCGGAATTTTTAAAGGTATCTATTGCAATGACTTGTACTTCGATGTTTTCTATTTTATCTGACAAAATAGACACAGGGGGCCAAGAAGACCTGGCTCAAGAGCAGTGTGGCAGCAGGACTAGGGCAGTGATCATCCCCCTGGACTCGGCACTGGGGAGCTCACAGCTCAGTGCTGTGTTCAGCTTTGGGCCCCTCACTGCAAAAAGGCCATTGAGGCACTGGAGCGAGTCCAGCCAAGGGCAAGGAGGGCAGCAAAGGGCTAGAGCACATGAGGAAGGGCTGAGGGAGTTGGGCTTGGTTAGCCTGGAGAAGAGGCTCAGGGGTGACCTCATGGCTCTCTGCAACTCCCTGACAGGGCTTGGAGGGAGATGGGGGATGGTCTGTCCTGCCATGGCTGCAGGGAGAGGACTAGAGGGAATGGCCTTGAGCTGAGCCAGGGCAGAGTCAGA
>NW_008692006.1:34397-35950 GCF_000695815.1 Acanthisitta chloris
GTTTAAGAGGCATATGGATCTGATGCTGGAGGGTATGGTTTAGGGGTTCCTGGACTGACAGCTTAATGGTTGGTCTTGATGATCTTCGAGGTTTCCTCCAACCTTGATGAGTCTATGATATATCAGTTATATTAGAGCTGCTATGGCTTGAAGAAAATAAACCAGGGGTCCTTCAGAGATCCTCTACCTCCTACAGCTAATGCCTTGTGGTGTAAAGGGAGGGTGCCTTGGTGGTTTGTTGTGCTAGGCTTCATCCCCTGTGAAAGCTCTTTCTGCCCCAGTGTTTTTAAAAAAACACCCCATAAATATCCATGGAATGTCTCTTGGTTTAGATTTCACCTTTTAAGCATTCTCCTTTGATTTGTCACCTGCAGGATGACTGTACTGTAATAGTACAGCTGGTAACTCCTTTGTTTTTCTTCTCACTTGGCTTATGAACTGCTGATTTGCTTGAACTTGCATTTTTATGCTATTCTTAACCTTCCAAATGAGTGGCTTTGATCCAAATTTTCAATTAATGCTCTTTATTCTGCCCATTCCTTCACTTCTACAAATGTGACTTTTTTTTGACACTTCACTTGTTACTGTATAAATTTCACTCAATTACAAGCTCTGTCTCATTGCATATGTGTAATTTTAATGGGGAAAGTACATATTAAACTAGGATTTGAAAAGTAGTTTTGCATTTCATGTGGGTCAAATATAAGTGTGTTAGGCTTTTTCTGTCTTGAAAATACAAGTGATGGTGGAACCTATTCTTATCTGTCGAAAGTGGAAACTGAGTTTAAAGGAAAAATTAGGTCTAAAAGTTCACTGATCTGGCAAGTAAATATTTTTCCCTTGAACTCGTGCCATTTCAGTGATCTACATATTTTGGTCTCCTCTTAAAAAAAGAGACAAAGAAGGCTTTTATCATTGCCCTCTATGCAGACAATCTTTTTTTTGTCAGTTGCCACCTGTTGGAAGCTCACAAGGACTTGGAGATACATGAGAACTGAAACTGGATTCCAAGGCTTGTGATTAAGTACTGGCAGAAATACCAAAAATAAACCCATTTTTTGGACATCTTGTTCTAAACTTGGCAGTGGCTGTTCAAGTTAAAAGCTGTAACATCTTATTATTTTGAAAAATTGAGAAAACTTGGATATATAATACCATTGGGGTTGACAAGTGAATTATCAAATGTCTGCATTCCTCAGCTGATGGTAGATCTGTTGCCTGTAGTCATAGTTTCGTGAAGTAGCACAAGAGATGGTTTATGCTTCTCTGCTAAATGCTTTTATTTTTAAAGGAAGTTATTACTTAATCAAATCTTTCACATCTTGCTGAAAGACTGACAAATGTCAGTACAATGTAGAAGAGCCTGTCTCTTTGTGCTCTTTAGAATCATGGAGTCGTCAAGGTTGGAGGACATCTCAAAGATCATGAAGTCCAACCATTAACCTGTCACTGCTGGAACCCCTAAACCACCATATCTTCCAGTGTCAGATCTAGACACTTCTTAAACACCTTCAAGGAATATGACTCCACCACCTCCCTGGGCAATATTCCAG
>NW_008692006.1:36181-36666 GCF_000695815.1 Acanthisitta chloris
TCTTTGCCCTTGGCTGGCCTCGCTCAGAGCCTCAATGGCCTTTGGGCAGTGAGTGCCCAAAGCTGAGCACAGCCCTGAGCTGGGCCCTCCCCAGTGCCCAGTGCAGGGGGCTGAGCACTGCCCTGGTCCTGCTGCCACACTGCTCTTGAGCCAGGCCAAGGTGCCCTTGGCCTTCTTGGCCACCTGTGCACACTGTTGGCTCCCATGGAGCTGCTGCCACCAGCACTCTCAAGTCCCTTTCTGCTTCTCAAGGTTTATTTCTGCTTTTCTTCTATAATACAAATTATTATCATTCCAGTAATTCATTGCAGAGGACAATGTAGGTATCTCCTAACTTAATCTTACCAAATTCAGTAAGCAAATCAATGAAATTACAATATGAAAGAGGACAGGGAAATAGAGGAAATGCTTTTTTGGTGCCTGTTAGTGTGACCTCTGTCATGTGCTTCTTGCATTATATGTGCTGTGTTGCCAAAATAAAGGCA
>NW_008692006.1:36693-58578 GCF_000695815.1 Acanthisitta chloris
ATGAAGCACAACTCTTTTTGGTTTAGAGTGCTAGTGGAGAAAGAAAATGAGAGAAAAAAAATTAAGTGCTTTACATTCTGCTAGTTCATTTAAGTACCATTTTCTCCCATGTAATTGCCTTGGCCAGCCATATGAAAATGACCATATTGTGTTTATGCTGCCTTATAAATGTCATTGCCTTCTTCTTCTATTTTCCTTTTGTTGTTTTTTTTTAATAGAAGAACATTTGGCTTCCTAAAAGCTTGGGTATTTGGTAGTCATTATTTCTTCCATTTACTCCTGGAACAAATTAGACAAATTGCAGGAGTTCAAGAGAGATTGAAAGTGCCTGTAATCAGGACAAACAAACACACCAAGTATGTAGTGAAGGAACATTGCCAGCTTTATTTTTTTATAATATCTGCTATCTCTTGCTCTATTTTTAGTGTATTTATTTTATTTCTTGTAGCAATGGCCTGAGTTTCTTCTCTTAATGAATCCCGTTTGAGTCATGGTATCTTTGTGGACAGGGACTCTGGGCTAAGGACAAAAGGAGATCCTACAGAATGTTTCCCTTCCCAAATGAAAAACAAGAAAAGGAAATTCCCCAAACCTGTGATCGATTTTCATTGGCAGCTTAATTCACCATATTTTGGGTGATTTTGGCACATAAACAAATAACTCTGTTGAAATTCAGACATAGAGTTAGCTAATGAGCTTTTTTTGCTGAACTGAACCTTGGTAAATGTATGTATGTACCAAAGATACATTTACATATGTGCCAAACCAGGACACAGGTCCTTATTCAGGGTTTTCAGATGTTTCTGTTGTTTTTTGCCCCCTCATTTGCCTTTGGTCCTGGACTCTTCCATACGTAATGTTGTTATCTACTCTTGAACTTTGAGCCCTGGTGGGGTTCTTTCACTGACATGACAGAACTGGTTCCTTTGCATTGTCTGTGTCTTCTCTTACACTTAGTATTCAGGAGTTTGTTGTTCAGGCCATGTAATTTGTCGTTTATGTGCTCTCTGTTCTTGTCCGCAGGGAATAAACATAAATACAAATCATAAGCCTCTTTGAACCTCAGGATCAGAGCACCAGACTTATTACTACACTGAGAGAAGTTATTAGCTTTTATATTGAATAGAGATTTGTGTGGGGTTTTTTCTTGTAGTTTTCAGAATTAAGAGTTTCATATCATCTTGGGGCAGGCAGGATGGTGTACATATGATGTCTCTTTTGGGAGAGAAGTCAGAACTTGGGAGTCTTGATAGTTTTTGTGTGGTTGTTGGGTTTTCTTTCTGGGTTTTTTTCAGGAAGGGCTGATGTTTTGGACCTCCTTCTTGCATCAGCAGATATAATAGTGGTGTTTGGGCTTTTTTAAAATCTTCTTATGCTAAAGTGAAGGTGAAATCACATAACCCATCTGTTTTCTGTGGTGTTATTCTGCAAGGATAATAGAAAATAACAGGTAATAATGTCCTTTTCTAAGCTGGTAGCTCCCACCTGCAGTCTCTCCAGCAGATTACCTTTTTGCAATAGAGGGAAGTTTCAGCCTAAATTCTGTGTGTGGTTCATAGTCCTGAGCTAACATCACATTTTAAGATTGGTACAGCATTTTTGACAGCTTCTCTTTGGTACTTAAGATCCTGAAGGACAGGCAGGAGGAACCGCAAAGCGATGGCAGGGCAAGAACACAGTTATAATTTTGTGTTGTGGAGATGTGATTGTCCATTTATGATGAATGAAAGCTGCTGAGAGATTGGCAGATGCTCTCAGTCGAGTCCAAGGTGATAAACAAATAATCCTTGACAGGATGCTGGCTGTTTGGTGGTCCTTTCTTTAGCTTCTCTGGACTAGAAACATGGAGACTTTCCTTACCCTATATGTATTCTGGTGGAATTCTAGTGGAGAAAATTTAGAGTTGGCTTGGGTTAAGCATGCTTTAGGGATGTGCCTCTGTTGTGTTGCCTGTGAGGCACATCTAGAGTATTGTGTCCAGTTTTGGGTTCCTCAGGGTAAGAGGGACATGGAGCTCCTGGAGCAGGTCCAGTGGAGGGCAACGCAGATGCTGAAGGGGCTGAAGCACCTCCCTGATGAGGAAAGGCTGAGGGAGTTGGGCTCTTGTCCCTATTGTCCTTCTGGCCCACTTTTTATATTGCAGCATTATCCTTTTCTTAGCCAAGAAAAGAAGGGAAGGGAACTCTGGAAAATCAACATGGATTCAGTTGGCACAATGTGTATCTGTGTGCACACAGAGCTGAGCAAATCAGCTCAGCAAGAGGCATAGGAACTTGTAAAAGCAGGATGTGATCCTAATGGGAGATGCTTTCCCTGTAATGACACCTCCTGTTATTTGGGTGAAGCCTGATGCCATTGGAATAGCAAAAGTCTAAGCCTGGAGAACTGTAAGGACAGTAATTCTCACCTGAGGAGTCTGCCCAGCCTTGTGAGTTGTCTGAGCTGCTCTTAGTGGGGGTTTGTCTGTCACTAAGAGACCAGAGGCACATCCAGATGTGAGTTTTGTATAGGATAATTTTTACCTACTAGCTAACCAGGAGCAGAAAGGTAGAGGGGGGAGAGGAGAGCAGCAATCTTTTTTTTGTGAGGAATATACAGAATTTCTGCCTACAAGTTGTCCCTGGTCTGACAGACTCCACTCACACAGTTCTCCGAGTTCAGAAGCCTGTGCTGTTTGAACAAGCTGTATAGATATCTCTTAAAAATTAAGCATCTTGAAGTAATGCATTTCGAGGCTCTGTGTGCCTATGAATCTTTCAAACTAAGTGAAATCTTGTTTTGTGGTCAGGCAAACTTAAGTAGGACTAAAAGAAATGTCCAGTTTACATCACAACATTATTCCCTCAGCATTTCCAAGCACCTTTTCAGTTCAGCTTTTCTGCTGTCATTAAATCCTTAGGATTGTGATTAAATACCATCCCATTTAATACTTCTTTCAGAGATCAAATGGCAGTAAATGAGCACTGATATAAGTCCTGGCAGAGCTTGAGCTGCAGCAGTGCAAATGGTGGCACATGTGCTTTAATAAAGGCTTCTTGGTCCTGTGCTCTCTCCAGCCCTTCCACGGGCTCCTAGGGGTGCCCCATGGAGGGGCAGGAACTGGACCTAACAACAGGCTCAAGGCAAAATGAAGAAGATGCTGTGCTCACTCTTTATCTGTTTTGCAAAGAACACCACTTGCCTTCACAGCATAATTCCCTTAAAGCTCCATCTCGACCTTGCTGCACCCAGATTTCATATCAAATATGGATATCAGCTCAATACCCAAGGAAGGAAATGGTTCTCTGCACATCAGTGCCATCTCTTCATCATCCTGCTGTACCCAAACTCAGAGGATAATTAAAGTGATACTGCTCATCTGCAGGAACAACATGTGACCTGGTTTCTGCTTGTTGAGTCTGCTTGCAGAGCTTATAAAAATACTGAATATAGTATTTTTAAGTTACTCTAAATCAGAGATTGCTTTGTAACAATTGATCAGTAAAAAAGAACCCACCCCAAACTCCAAAACTTGCCATCTGCTATGCTGCGACTTGAGTTCTCAGACTTTATGAAGCCACCCTCCACGTACATCAAAATATCATTATTGAATCCATCAACACATCAGCAATTGCTGTATAGACAAAAGGAAACAGAAGGAACAGCTGAAAGCAGCTCTTTTAGTGCCTGTGGTGTACTTGACTTACTCTATGTGTGGAAATAAATACCTCGGTGTGTAGATAGTACAGATATCATGGAATGGTTTGGGTTGGAAGGGACCTTCAAGACCATCTCATTCCAACCCCCTGTCATGGGCAGAGACACCTTCCACTAGACCAGGTTGTTCCACGCCCTGTCCAACCTGGTCTGAAACACTTCCAGGGGTGGAGCAGCCACAGCTTCTCTGGGCAGCCTATGCCAGTGCCTCAGCACCCTCCCGAAGAACAATTTCTTCCTAATATGTAATTATACAGTGACCGCTGTAGTTTTCCAGCTTCCAAATCCTTCCTGTTTCCTCACCTGTGAGGAGTAGCTGTAGCTTGGCAGCTAACATGTTGTGCTGTGCTTGAGCATCAAGGTCAGATGGTGCCCAAGAACCCTGTTCCAGGGTTCACATGCTGGGGGAGCTTGTGCCTGCCACAGTTTGTTACTATTCTGCTGATTTTCCATGTTAATAGCAGCTGTGCCAAGAAATGGCCTTTATCATGCCTTTGCTGCTCCTTCCCTGCTTCCAAACCTGTGCATGTAGGCACTTCAGGCAACGTGAGCATTGGAGCCACTTGCATGCTGTGTATATGAACAGATAGCTACAGTCAGGCAGCAGATATGCTTCCAAACTCCTAAAGCAGGAGGTGAGTGACCCAGAAGTGGTTTTCACCAGCTTATGTCAATCAATTTGCAGCTCAGCGGTTTCCTTCGGCAGCTCAGTTGTTCTCACACTGAATTATAAGGCTGCCTTTGCCTTTATTGTCATTTAAGTGCTTCAGCTTTTGATTTGATTTGATCAGACCTATCAGCTTGCTTCCAAAGCTAGGCAAGAGTCCCAGTGGAGCACCACATACGGGCATGTTAAATCCATTTTGCATTTAACTCTATCATGCATAATCGTAGGTATGAGAAATTTTGTGTTATCGTCATGTATTAATGTCACTTCTGTTATCCTAATACATTCCTTTTGCTTAGTTTTTTTTTTTCCTGCTGGTTCAGGTGAAGTACAAGAAAGAAAAAATCCAATTTTCTCTGAAATACTAAAGATTTGCACTAAAAAGTTCATAGATGCATAGATGGGGTTGGAATGGACCTTAGAGAACATCTAGTCCCAACCCCCTGCCCTGGGCAGGGACACCTCCCACCAGAACAGGTTGCTCAAGGCTTTAGCCAACCTGGCTTTGAACACTGCCAGGGTTGGGGCAGCCACAGCCTCCCTGGGCAACCTGTGCCAGTGTCTCACCACCCTCACAGGAAAAAACTTCTGCCCAATATCTAACCTAAAATTCCCCTCTTTCAGTTTGTGCCCATTGCCCCTTGTCCTGTCCTGTCACTGCCTAACACAGAGTCCCTCCGCAGCTTCCCTGGAGCCCCTTCAGATCCTGGCAGGTGCTCTGAGGTCTCCACACAACCTTCTCTTCTCCAGGCTGAACAGCCCCAGCTCTCTCAGCCTGTCCTCGTAGGGGAAATGCTCCACTGCTCCAATCAACTTTGTGGCTTTGATTACCTGTTGGTGCAATAGTCTAATCCACCTCTTCACAGTTGTTGTATCCCTTGGCACAGAGGGAGGACATGTAAATATAACAATCCTGACTACTTATCTGTGGGTATGGCTAGAAGAGATGCTTAAAAATTAAAGTGGAAGTAACACTGAATAAAAAAGGAATAGGTCCAGGCTTGACAAATCTACAGGTTTGTAACTTCAGTCTGTATAGTTATGTAAAAACCTGCTGTGACTTTGTGATTCTCATTCTTCTTTGTATGGTGAGAATTAGCTGTGCAGGAATAAATAATATGGCCTGGCTAACCCCAGTGGTGGTGCCTTGCACCAGTTTAACTGAGAAGAGAAAAAATAATAGAAATAGTAGTTTTGGCAAGAGATTTCAGCTGAAAAGTGTGATTGCAGTCCTTGTTCTGCTTTCAATTCCACACTTTCATTTTTATTTTCCTTTGGGCATCATTTGAGGACTTAATTTATCTCCAGGACTCTACTAGAATTCTTCTCTATCAGACAAATTATTTGTCTGATAGCTTTTTACAGGAGCCTTTCTCTTATTATTCTCAAATGACTTTCCTGTAGGCTCTTTCTATTCTCTTTAGACAGTCCCAGGGACCAAGAGAGTGCTCTGGGGTTGAGACTGACTTCCTTACTGCTGCCTTTGCCTGGGGAGAAGCTCTTTAGGAGAAGCATAATCTTCTAAAGAGAAATCCCAGTTCACTGTGGATGTGGTTCCCTCTCTGTTTCTGTGGTAATTAAATCTGTACCTTCACAGTAGCCAAAAAGATGCAGAATGCAAAGTCCTTGAACTGGGTACCAATTTGTTGGTAGTGATTTGAGTCTTTAGATCTGAGGCTTATTGGGCATTGCTCATCCGGCAAAATCAAAGGAATTTATGGAATGCCTGAACACTGAGGATACCTCGGAGCACAAACAAAATTCTCCCTGGCTGGGAGAGTGGGTGAGAGGAGAGCTGAGGGCTGTGGCTGCCATCAACAGGGACACGTGTGTGCCGACTGCATTTAAATCAGTGTCTATATTTAGTGTGAAACGACTTACTTAGGAGACAGCCCCACTTCAAAGGGATTTCTGCCTTGTGGGCTGTGTGAGGTATTGTCTGGGCTCAGATTCAAGGAGCTATAGCATCAGACAGGAGTGTGGATGTTTTTCACCTGGAATGCAGCTTCTGCTCTGAGGCTGTTCACATCCCCAGTTAAGGTTATTCCTAGAGTCATGGAATGGTTTGGGTTGGAAGTGACCTTAAAGATCAGCTTGTTCCACTGCCTGCCATGGGGCAGAGACACCTTCCACTAGACCAAGTTGCTCCAAGCCCCATCTAACCTGGCCTGGAGCACTTCCAGAGATGAAGTAGGATAGCTGCTCTGGGCAACCTCTACCAGTGCTTCATCACCCTCACAGGGAAGAATTTCTTCCCAGTATGGGGAACCTTCTCTTCTTGTTGTATGGAGACCTCAGAGCAACCTGCCAGGAGTTGAAGGGGCCTCCTCTGGACACACTGCAGCAGGTCCATGTCCTTCTTGTCTTTGGGTCTTGGTCATCTTCTACATCTGAGACATCACCAAACACTGTCAGATCAGTAAAGAACAGCCAAGTGGTAACTAATAAGTTCCATAATGAAAAATAGAAGAGGAGGTTTTTTTGAGTGAAAATAAACTTGGAGACCTTGAGGATAGCAAAAGGCTTATCCTTTTGTACTGCCAGAGTCTACAGAGCCAAGGCTGATGGATTCTGAGGACAAGGGAAAACCTGTGGTTCAGAGATCATAAATGTGGAGAAGTCCTTTGGTTCAGAGATTATAAATGTGGAGAAGTCCTTTTCCTGCTGCACTGTCAGGATTGTGCTGAAATTCTCCTTGGAGGATTTTGCTGTCTGAGAGATGACCCACAAATTCTTGTCTTCTTTGCAAGGCAGAAAAAGCCAGTTCTGTGTTGCCTTTGAGGCAGACCTGTGTACCATGATGAGGAAAAAGGGTCATGTGTGGAGACACAAATTTGCTGCTACTTCCCTCCCCTTTGATTTTTCTCTCCCTCAGGCCAAACAAGACCTTGCTTCTAGCAAATCTCATGTGTCAAAGCCACTGCTGGCTGCTCTCTTTGCTGCCCCATTTACACCCTTCCATCCCTATTTCTTCCCAGTTCTTTTTTGCCTGCTGATTCCTCTGTCTGTAGGGGTTTCAGAATTGAATTAAACTTGGTAACTGGCTGCTGTTGGTGAGATCAGGGCCCTCCTTTCCTTTTGAACTGTGTGTGCGCACATTGTTGCTTATTTTATTGGTTATCTTTGATAATTTTGAGTCTTCTCCCCTGCCTTCACAGAACAGGAGTTAGGACAAGGTGGGAAACTGTTCCCTAGAACAATGTGTGCATCTTTGTCTTCCCTTACAGCTACATTTTGAGGTCCATCACAGTTTTCAGGCCATTTTTTATGTTGTGGCAGTGCTTTTGTTTTCTAATCAAGATGCCCTGAGGCACCAAGTACCCAACTCTGAGATTCCCTCTGCAAAACTGCATAATGATTTATTTTGACAAGATCTATTTACCATGAAATCGTGACCAGTGATGCTAATTTTACTGTCATTTTCAATTCATTATTGGATAAGCCCTTACTAGCTTTTCTAGCACTTTGCACTAGGAGTGCTCTGACAAGCCTAAAATTGCATGGCTCTCAGATTTTGGCACGTTCTGGGTTTGTTTTTTTACCTCTCATCCCCTGGGACCATTCCCACTCAGAACTGTCATACGCAGCAACACTAGATCAAATGAGCAAAACATACTGTTGCTCAACACAGAAGGTTGTTTGGGCACAGATGTACTCCCAAGTTGTCATGCTATAAAAACAAGTTTTTGAATTAATTTAGGATATTTTGAACTCAAATTGCAGTTTCTGAAGAGTCTTCCAGCAGTATCCTTGCCTCATCCATTTGAGCTTTTGCTGCCATGGTCTGACACTGGTACTGACTGACAAGCCTTAAGTGCTAATATTTTGTAAACCAAATGACTTGAAAAGGCTTGCTCAGCATCTTCACTAGAGGAAAAGTTCTCCCTACTTGACTTAAAGTGAAACTTTGATTACCAGGGCACTTTCTGGTGGTATAATTCATTTATCCCCAATGTTCCCTGCTCATGCCTACTATAGGTATTAGCATAAAACTAGTGTTACCACTAGATGGGTCTGTTTCTTTAATAAGCCATTGACTACCACTTGTAGAGAAATAGTTCAAGACTTCTCTGGTTGATATCAAGTACATGTTATCTAACTGCTCTTTGACTATGGTTACTTGTAAGGTCATTAAATTATGCTTTTTTTAATCCATCAGTACTGTTCTGCTATTTTCTGTGTATGGACACTTATTGTTCCTGATGATGTTTTAAGCTGTCAGACAGATGAAAAGGATCAGTTGTATTAGCTGCCCTCTTAATTTTTCAAACAAGTATTAGGTTCAAGTTACTCCTTTTTTTCTACTGCTGTTCAGAAAACAACTATTGCAACACAAACTTCAGAAGACCTGCTAAATTTGCCTTTTACTAGGAAATTCATTGCTAATTAGTACAGCACAGGCATATATTTGTTGTTGGTATTCTTTAGTCCAGTTGCATCAACCAGTGGCATGTGGTGTGTGCACACAGGTGTGTAAGATGGGTTTGGTTTGCATGGTATTCTGCAGGTGCTTTGGGATACCTGTGGCAGTATTGGATGGTGTCAACTCCTAGAACAAACCACCAGAGCCTTTCTGGAGTGCCTGAGCATCTGTCTATGTGCTATGCAGTGTTCTTGCTTGTAAATATTAACGTAAGTTTCATAAGGTTTCTGATTTAAATCTTCCTCATGGTACTTAACTGGTAACTAATGTTTGAGAGGAGGATTTTGGTCAGGGTTTATTGGCTTGAATTACTGTTTTATTGTGGAGCTTTTGGATAAGATTTGCAGCCACTGTAATTATTGATACCTGAAATCAGTTCTTTGACAACTAAAATCATAAAATAGAGGGATATAGTGATACCTAATTGCAGCAAGCTTAGATTGCAATCTTTTATTTACAGGTAGGCATAAATGAACCATAGGAGCACTCAGATAATACATATTCTTCTGGGGCTTGAGATGATTTTCTGGGATTTTTTTGGGGTTTGTTTTTTAAATAAGAAGTTATTTTTCAGCAACACAGGTAGGGATTGAAACGCAGGACGTTCCCTGCATGGGTTGGCTTTGTATTCTTAGTTTGGCATATGCACAGTATTTTAGATGAGGCTGTATAAAGAGTTTCTAGTTTACTGTTTGCCTGTCACAACTGTGCTGTTTGCAAGTTGGTTTAGACGTGGAAAGTGCTTGGTTTTCTCCCCACTAAATTATTTAAACTAGATGAATGCTTTTACTTTCCATTTAAGTGTTAAAGCTGTAATTTTAGTCACTTTCACAGCAGACAATGTGAAGTTTTCAGGGTGACATGAGCCAGTAAGGAGTTTGCTATGTTATATGGTGCATGGGAAATCTCCCTTGCTTTTGTGGAACACCAGTTTAAGGAAGATGCACAGGAGAGCTGTCATTAAAAATGTAAGAATAGTGGTTGAGTAAAATGCAGGTTATTGTTCAGACTGCAGACTGATCCCAGTTTGTCTCAATTCTGACATGGATTTTACATAAAGTAAAAGCCAGAGGTTTCTCCTAAACCACCGTGCAGTGGTTGGAGTGTACGTAACTGCTCATTTTCACCTCACAAGTACTCAGTAACAATAATAATCTGCGGGCTGCAAAAAACTGCTTTTAGTTTTCAAAAAACTTGAGTGTTTTAGCTGAAAATACTGGTCCGTCTGCAGCTGTATAGTTTGCTTCCACAGAGTCATTCAGCTGTGTGCTGAAGATTAGATGCCTAATGGGCTTTTTCTTGGGATGCCCATATCTTCCTGTGTGTATTTTTGTTTGCTGGTGGTCAAGAAGGCTCTGGCATGCCCATTTTCTCACTCCATTTGTACAGTTTGCATTTGTGCTGCCCCTTTGCCCTGGGCAAAGGCAATCAAAGAAGCATTTAGATTGGAAAGAACCTCGAAGATCATGTAGTCCAACTGTTAAGCCAACACTGCCAAGCCCACCACTAACTCATGCCCCCAAGTGCCACATCTACATGGCTTTTAAGTTCCTCCACATATGGTGACTCTACCAGTGCTCTGGGCTGCCTCTTTCAGTGCTTTACAGCCCTTTCAGTGAAGAAGCTTTTCCTAATATTCAGTCCTGGTACAGCTTGAGGCCATTTCCTCTTGACCTGTCACTTGTTGCCTGAGAGCAGAGACCAGCCACCACCTGATTGCACGTCCTGTCAGGGAGTTGTAGAGCAAGAAGGTCCCTGAGCCTCCTTTTCTCCAGGTCAAGCCCCCACAACTCCCTCAGCCTCTCCTCCCGTGATGGACTCTCCAGCCCCTTCCCCAGCTCCGTTGCACTTCTCTGGGCTCACTCCAGCACCTCAATGTCCTTCTTGTAGTGATGGCTTAAACCTGACCTGCTTTTGTATAAAACCAACCCATGATCAAAGAACCCAAAAATCTGATGGTAACACTAGGCTCAGAGCCAGGTATTGATCTGCTCTTCCTGTCTTAGAGGTCTCCTCCAACCTTGAGTGTGTTTTATGATTCTGTGGTTAAGTGATCAGGAGCACAAGGGCCCGAAGTGTCTCTTGACTGCCTTCAGACTTCTGGCTGCAATTTAATCGCTGCCTGCCTAAGAAACCAATCATGGATAATAATCCAAGTGCCATACCAGAGTAGGAATCTTTCTCTTCACATCTTTAACCCAAGCTCCAGGGAGGCAGGAGACTTCCCTAAAGAGTGATCTGTTCTGCATGTGGGACCTTCTGTTCCCTTCAGAAGGAACTCACAGATGACTTTTTTTATTCCTCATATATTAAGCTTAACCTTATATCAACTTAACCTAATAACAGCTTAACCTCAGTGCCACTTCCAGTGCTAGGTGAACTGTCATCCTCATTGTTTGGCTCTGCTTGCACAGCCTTGTACCTGTTACTCCAAAGCCTCTGGGGTGGTGGAACAGTCACAGAGGAGACACACCTGCTGCTCTGTTGAGGCTCTCTGCCTTGGGACAGCCACCTGTGCACTGCAGTAGATCACTCTGCTGCAGGTCCTGCCTTCAGGAATGATAATGTGTTAAGCACTGATCACTTCCCTGCTGTTCCTAGGAGGTGCAAAGGATGAAGCAGTAACAGCACTGGGTGTGATAGTGAATTTTTACTTTAAAGTAGGCTGTGATAGTATGGTCAAGGCTGTCATAGGGGGCTGGCAGGACAGGCTTTGCCTCAGTGTGTCAGCTGTTAATCAGCATGTAGGCTTCTGTGGGGAAAAAATTAGGGCAGCTCTGTGTTTCAGGACTATTTAAAATCTGTGTGCCACTTTTAGGGTAATGGCTCACGTGTCTCTAAAGGAGGTAATGAAGTTGCAAATTGTCTAATCATTCTAATGCATGCATATTGCCATTCTGTTTGGCAAATCTGCAATCAAGCCATTGATTTGGTTTCCTTAATGGCAGCTAATCATGCAGAGGTGGAATTTTAGCTGTGAGTGATAGGCCCTGTGAGCAGCTTTCTGTGGCTGACAGATTGGGAAAAGCAAGAAGCTGGGAGAACAGTGCTGTGCTTTCCTGCTTTGCTCCACAGTGTTATCCTTAAAGTTGATTTAAATGATCCCAGCTGTCTGCTGCTGAAGACATCCTCTGTGAGCCTGTGATAGGGTCCTGTGTTACCTAGGCTGGTGCACATGTCCTGGAGAAATGAAGTGCTGCCAGGTGATGTTCCTTGGAGATTGCCGCACACAGATTCCCTGTCAGTCCAACAACTCATAGGTGTTGTGTTGAACTATAAGTAGCATAAGGACCAAAGCCCAATTTCAGTAGGTTCTGCTACTTTGAGTAACTCCTTACGGAGCATCACCTCTGTCACCTTATTCTCCTTCAGGGTCCTGCACCTGGGGAGGAATAAACCCAGGCTTCAGGACAGGCTGGGAGTGACCTGCTGGAGAGCAGCTCTGGGAGTCTTGATGAACAACAAGCTGTCCCTGAGCCAGCAGTGAGCCCTAGGGGACAAGGAGGCCAATGGGATCCTTGGGGACATGAGGAAGAGCATTGCCAGCAGGTCAGCGAGGTGATCCTGCCCCTCTCGTCAGCCCTTGTGAGGCTCATCTGGAGTGCTGTATCCAGTTCTGGGCTCCTCAGGACAGGAGAGACATGGAGCTCCTGGAGCAGGTCATGGAGAGGGAAATGAAGATGATGAAGGGCCTGGAGCATCTCTCACAAGGACATGCTGAGGGAGCTGGGGCAGTTCAGCCTCAAGAAGAGACACTGAGAGGGACCTCATTACTGCCTGTCAGTGCCTGCAGAGAGGTGTCAGAGCCCCATCAGGCTCTGCTCCGTGGGGCCCAGCAATGGGACAAGAGTCCATGGGCAGGAACTGGTGCCCAGGAGGTTCCACCTGAACATGAGGAAGAACTTCTTTCCTGTGCAGTGACCAAGCACAGAACAGATTTTCCCAGAAAGGTGTGGATTTTCCCTCACTGGAGATATTCCAGAACCCTCTGGACACAATCCTGTGCCACATGCTCTGAGATGGCCCTGCTTCGGCAGGGAGGTGGGACCAGATGAAGCACTGTGGTCCCCTCCAGCCTTACTCATTCTGTGAGTCTGTTACTGTGCTTTTCTTGCAGAACACCAATGATTCATGGCACTATATATCTAACAACAAATCTATAGGAGAGTGAATTTACTGTAACCTTTGATGACATCTCTCCATGCTGTATTTCTTCAGCTGTTTGCTTTAGTGTTGGTTTAAACTGTTGCTTGATGTGTTCATCAGGCTTGTGCCTGTGATTGTGTGCTGACCTGAATTTCTATGAAAAGCACTGAGTTTTACTCTGGAGAGAGAGTATCAACGTCCTGGAATAATCTGTTGTTCTCAGTATGAAGTTATTAACATTGGATTGGGATCATTCTTGACACGAGCACGCAAGCACAGCTCTCAGTTCTATCTCACTTTTCTCAGCTCCTTTGCTGCTCAAGTTTTTCCTCAGATTTTGCATGAAAACCAGACTCATCTCCTTTTTTGTAGTTTAGCTTATGTTACTTTTGAGTCCTACAGTGACTACAGTCCGCATTTATGGATGATGACTTCGTTCTCTGGTGTCTTTTAGGAAAGCAGTTGAGCCTTACAGGATGTCTCAGAGCTCTTAGACTATAGATGTTATGTACCAAGAAGAAGAGAAATCCTAAGTTTAATGCCTTCTTCAAAATGTGTAACGATTATGCTATGTCTGGTTGATGCTCCTGTGCCATTACTGATCCCAGCCACATCAGTACACTCCAAGGAAGAGAATTCTCCATCAGATTAATAGCTCTAGAGCTGGTTTGGCCAGCAGTTAAAGCCTTCATGGACATTGCTAGCAGCCAGAGAAAGCAGACTCAGTTTAGGTTAATTCTGAATGTATTTTTTAGGAGGATACTGCACTTAGCAAGTAGGTCAGTAGCTGTTAAGTCTGCCTTTATTTGTGGCTAGCTTTAAGGCTTCGTGGCTATCAGCAGCTCATGAATTTCTATCCCTTAATGCTAACGTATAGATAAATCAGATCACGGATGACTCTAAAGGGATTCCTAACTAATGCCTCACAACAACAAAGCTGGTACCTCCTTCCTATTAAGAAAAGTGACCAAAAATGTCTTTATTTGAATCATCTTCCTGGATATTTATTTGATAAATTAATTTATGCAGGTAAAATGACTCATCCTCAGGTTTCTGAGATATTCTTGATTTCTAGATGATACACTGTCTTTTAGTTTTAACTCCTGTTAATAGAGCTTATATTGATATTAATTTCTGGAGTTGATATTGATCCTTGATAATTCAGCCTGGAGAAGGAGACTGAGGGGAGGCCTCAGGATCTGCAGCTTCCTCATGAGGGGCATTGGAGGGGAACAGTTAGCGCGGTGTCGGGGGGGTTTACGTTGGATATTAGGCAAAGGTTCTTCCCCCAGAGGGTGTTTGGGCACTGGAACATCTCCCCAGGGCAGTGGTCACAGCCCGAAGCCTGACAGAGCTCAAGGAGTGTTTGGTCAATGCTCTCAGGCACACGGTGGGATTGTCAGGGATGTCCTGTGCAAGGCCAGGAGTTGGGCTTGATCCTCAAGAGTCCCTTCCAGCTCAGGATATTGTGTGATTCTATGATTTAATGAGAAATGATAGGTGCTTGAAAAAAAAAAAACCATAAAAAAACCCCAAACCTGAACCAAACCAAAAAAGGATAGTTTAGGCCATGTTATTGAGGTTTCTCTCTAGCTGAGGATATTTGGGGTAAACGTCTGTGCCATGAAAAAATGACAGATAAAATGTGTGTTGTCCCAGTGAGTCAAAGAAATCACCCACCTAATAATAGTAATTACACTGTGCATCTGTGATGTTCTGCATGCTTAGGACTGTAGAGACATTAGCTAATTAATCCTTTCAACACTGCTGTGCAGTTGGTATAGCTGGTACTATTATCTTCCTTTTGTAAATGAAGGAGAAAATAGAGCAGGTTGACTGATGTGCTTAGTAGCAGTGAACAAGCTCAAATTCCAGTAGTTTCTTCCACTGCAGTGCCTTGAAGGCATGAACTGGATGGAGATCCACCTCAGGGCATTGCTGCAGAGCCAGGTAGTTCAAAGTGCTGACTGCTGTTGTCCGTTATTTTATCTTTCTATTACTGTACAAACAGCTGCTGGTGAACACGAATTCAGCTTTCAGCCTTCAGCAACACTAGTGGCTTGTAACGTGGATGTGAGTTATGACAGGGTGCACTTTGTCTGCCAGCTGCTCAGGAAAGTAAAGCAGCTGTTGGTAAGTGCCAACTGTGCAGCTCATTTGGTCTAGAATTAATTCACAGAGTGAATGAACAATCAGTGCTGATACAGCACCTTCTGTAAAAGCAGGTAAGCTGTGGCTCTCCTCTGAAGTGTGTTGGTCGTGAAGGTTGGTGGTAGCTGAACTCTAGGTGGTGGTGCACAGAATGATAGAATCAGTCAGGTTGGAAGGGACCACAGTGGGTCATCTAGTCCAACCTTACTGCTCAAGCAGGGCCATCTTAGAGTACATGGCTCAGGATTGTGTCCAGATGGTTCTGGAATATCTTCAGTGAGAGAGAATCCATGACCAACCAGATTTCCAAGAAGGGAAAGCAGAGTGACAGGTTAATGGTTGGCCTTGATGATCTTAGAGCTCTCCTTACACTGTTTCTATTACTGTACAAACAGCTGCTGGTGAACACGAATTCAGCTTTCAGCCTTCAGCAACACTAGTGGCTTGTAACGTGGATGTGAGTTATGACAGGGTGCACTTTGTCTGCCAGCTGCTCAGGAAAGTAAAGCAGCTGTTGGTAAGTGCCAACTGTGCAGCTCATTTGGTCTAGAATTAATTCACAGAGTGAATGAACAATCAGTGCTGATACAGCACCTTCTGTAAAAGCAGGTAAGCTGTGGCTCTCCTCTGAAGTGTGTTGGTCGTGAAGGTTGGTGGTAGCTGAACTCTAGGTGGTGGTGCACAGAATGATAGAATCAGTCAGGTTGGAAGGGACCACAGTGGGTCATCTAGTCCAACCTTACTGCTCAAGCAGGGCCATCTTAGAGTACATGGCTCAGGATTGTGTCCAGATGGTTCTGGAATATCTTCAGTGAGAGAGAATCCATGACCAACCAGATTTCCAAGAAGGGAAAGCAGAGTGACAGGTTAATGGTTGGCCTTGATGATCTTAGAGCTCTCCTTCCACTGTGATGATTCTATGAACTCTTAACTTGCCACTCTGCTGTAACTCCTAAACTGTGTCCTCCAGCACTATATTCAGATGCCTCTTAAATACCCCCAGGATGGTGACTCCACCACCTCCCTGGGCAATATTCTAGTGCCTGAACACCCTGACAGGGAAAACATTTTTCATAATATCCAGTCTGAACCTCCCCTGTCTCAGCTTATGGCCATGGAACAGTTGGAACAGGTCTCTCAAGTCTGGTGTCCTAATTTTTCATCACTTGGAAAACATTAACTTCTTTTTTTAGTTAATGAGTGAGAAGGGAAATTGACTCTTGATTGAACTGCCTGTCTGATGTTCATAGCTATTAACTTCACACTGGAGCCATGCACAGCTCCCTCCACAAGCAGCTCTACCAAAGTAACGCCACCTTAAAACTGAAGCAATAAATACTATTTATCTTTAAAATGGCTCTTTTCCCTTTTCCTTATCTTCTGAATTATTTTTGATGAATGGTCCCTTAGGCTGACTGTTTGGCTCATGAATGCCAGTGGATGTAGGTTAATAACAGCATGAGGGTGAGTGCTTTTAATATTCTTTTCCTTCTGTGTGCACTAAGCTGTCTGGCCCTGCTGCTCTTGGATGCTGATGTGAACAGAGATGCTTTTAAGGAATTGGTGAATGGGTTTGTATTGGTAATACATTTTTCCCGTACTTGAATTTCTCTTCAGCTCTTTTGGCAGTCTGAGGGTTAGATGTTTAGATCAGTAGGCATGGGGATCTATTTAAATCTAGGTCTTCACTCTGAATTCCTTCTCTCCAGGTGCAGGACTTCACACTTGTCCATGTTGAACTTGGGAGTTATTAAGTACCCCATGATTTTGGTGTTGAGGAGTGTATTTAGTGCAGGTAGCTTGGGTGGCTGCTGCAGGTTGAGCTCTGAGTGGAGAACTCCCAGGCAAGAGACCATGAACTGCTGACCCTTTATAACAATGGGCCTGGGGGGGGGGAACATGTGGCCCAGACAGGTGACCAGACATGGAGACACAGCAGGAGCTGATGACCCCCAGGCTGTCCTGCCCTTATACTGTGAGGGGATAACAGCCCAGTGGTTCCTTTGCTTGTGGTCCCTCCCTGGCAGCACCAGCACAAGCTGTTACTTACTTAGTGCACCGTGATTATACTATGGTAAGGATTGAGATGTCTGAGACTGCTGTGGAAAGCCTGGGGCTGAGCTGGTGAGGAAACCTTGCTGGATTGGGTGAGAGTAGGGTGTGCAGGGAGCCAAGCAGGACATCCATTGAGTCACTGGAGTTGCCAAAGGGCCTCAGTCGCAGCCCAGGTGATGCAGCTGTGACAGCCAGAGTGGCTCCTGGATTGTTGGACAGGAAAGTTCCTTAATATTTGAGCTACAAGTGTCGTCACTTAGCCTCAGGTTTGCAGCCTTTCTTGGGAGTGTTGGCTGGTGTGGTGGGACACCCCAGCTGCCTTCGTTTCCGTATGTTAACTTAGATTATATTCCTGTTCACAGGACATTTTTCCTTGTCATTTGAATAGTCACACATGTGACTTACCTAGGGCTGATACTCTCACTCTTTCATCTGTCCTGTCTAGCAGAGAATCGCTTCTGAAGTGGTTTGCTGGATCTGACTGCAAGAATAGATGCTTTTTTTCCCTTTTTCCTGCCTTCTGGTTATTGCTGCAGAGCAGCCAAGCCCAGGGCAGAGCCAGCACTCCCAGAATCTGGGACTTTGGAAGTTAATGGAAAATATTAGTTAACATTTGTTTTACTAATGCTGAACCAGTTTGTTAGAAAGCCCCCCCAAAACTGAGTATCCACAGCACTACAGCACTTGTGATTGTAGAAGTCCATGAGGAAAACAAAGTATATTAAATTTCCTAGTGGGTGTTGATGTTTTGGAGGATGTAATGGCCACCAACTGTGAAGGTTTGGCTTTAACCAGCTGCCTGGGAATCTGCAGGGATAGAGGATGTGCCACAGGGCCAAACTCAGGGGTAATTTCTTGCAGAGAGAAAGGTGCTGAGCCTTCCACATTGCTCTGTCCCAGTATTGTTTTAGTTACCTTTCCAAAAGTGATTGTGACTATAAAGGTTTTTGGATTCTGAAAAGAAAGTTTGCTAAGAATTGTTTTAATGTTAACTGTGATGTTTGTACTGTTTGGCAGGTCTGATACAGCACTTTTTTTAAGGTTTCACTAAAATACAAGATTCAAGGAGATGTGCTAATTAATTAGGCTTTTCTCTTGGTCTTTATCTGCACAGATAGCACTTTTTTCATGTAGTTAGGCAAATCATTTGATTTTGCAAGGCAATAATAACCAATACACCATTTTCACATGTGAAAGGATAGACTCAGTCAAAGTCTGGACCCAGTGACCTTGGATGTCTTTTCCAACCTTTATTCTATGAAATTTGACTTTCAGTTTATGGATTTATTTATTTATATATTTTTATCCTTTTCCACCATTTCAGTTAATTATGTTGCCCATCCAATTTATGATTTGTAGCATAAAAAGAGGATCTGTGTTAAAGTAGGTAGTTTGTTGTTGTTGCTAATTAGTGTGAAACAGCTAATGGGATACGTTACATCTGGGTTCAAAGTGGGAGCAAAAGGAGGAAAAGAAAACTAATTTTGCTTCTGAACACCTGGCATTACCACAGAGTAAGAGTTCCCTCTATACCAGTAATAATAAACTAGTGCATGTTTTAAAGGTGTATTCAAGTGGAGTGATTATTTTAGGATTGTAGCATTTATTGTTGCATGAAAATCTTTCTCATTTCATCCAATATAAATTGTATGTTCTAAACTGTCAAACAAAATAGCACTCTGATTGCATTATGGTGATGTACCCAATGTGCATTTTACTACTCCCACAAAGAGTAAAAAATAAAGATATTTTGTGTATGAAGCCCATGAGGGTAGATAATGGCTTATATCACCTGAAGCTTGTGCTTGGGGAGGGAAACACAACTTGCAGTAACTAGTGTTTAACCGAGTGTGGGAGCTGAGGAATGAGCAATGTTCATTGATCCTGTGTTGTAACAACAGGAATCTTTCAGTGCCTGAGTGTCAGAGCTATTCCTAAGCAAGGAAGCCAAAAGCAGTAATTGTAACATCATTTAAGAAAGCTTCTGGTTCCTTCCTTAAGGCCATCCTTCTGTTTTATGTAGCCAGTGGTGTTAGAGCTGGAGCACTGCTTTTCTTTGCTTTGTAGCCATGTATACATTATAAAGAACTTCTCTGTCAACTAATTCATGTTGGATGGGAATTAAAAACCCCAGTGACAAGTCTATAAATATATGGACACTTTTGGATTGCTTTCTGCATTTCCATGTAGGGTGCAGAGGGAAGGCCCATGTCTCTGCAGGTAAGCTGAAGCAGCCTTGCATCTGGCCCCAAAGTTCTTCTGCCAGCAAGAATTCTCGGTCCTAAGAATGTTCAAATATGCTTAACCCAAGGGAGATGAGGTCTTTGGTCACAATTAAGTCATCCAAAATGTAGGCAGGGTTATTGAAGTTTCATACCTTTATAGTATGTTAAGGGATTGGAAGTCAAGAAAGTTGTTGACTTTGTTGACATTTTCCACCTTGATAATTAGGCAGATCCTGATGGAGCAGCTCTACTGCTAGAGTGGAGGGACAGCCTGGTGGTTCTGCTGTCTGGAGTAGTCTGAGAGTCCTCTGACTTCATGAAGTACCTGCTGCACATGTACTGGGGCAGTGCTGCCTCCAGACTTCATAGACCTCACGGCAGCTTTTCGTGTCTGAAGGGACCTACAGGGAAGCTGCAGAGGGACTTTTGCTTAGGAACTGCAGTGACAGGACAAGGAGTAATGGGGTTAAACTGAAAGAAGGAAATTTAGATTAGATATCAGGCAGAAGTCTTTTTCCTGTGAGGGTGGTGAGACACTGGCACAGGTTGCCCAGGGAGGCTGTGGCTGCCCCAACCCTGGCAGTGTTCAAAGCCAGGTTGGCTAATGCCTTGAGCAACCTGTTCTGGTGGGAGGTGTCCCTTTCCAGGGCAGAGGGTTGGCACTGGATGATCTCTAAGCTCCATTCCAAACCCTTTACACTCTGCGATTCTGTGAGCATGCTTCAATATACACATGTAAATATAGTGCTCTCATTCCTCTGAGGTCACTCAGCTCTGTGATGATATTATGATAGGCTGCTGGTCCAAACCTGTTTAATTTCCCTTATCTTTCCAAGCCATCCAAAGCCAATTTCTCTTTAAATGTTAAGTAAACAAAAGACAAATGTCCTGTAAACAAAACTGGTTTATAACATAGTTAGGTTTTGTTCTTGCATTCTAATAAGACATGAAGAGGAGTTAGGCCGGAAGCATGTGATGGTAGGAGAAATGCAAGCGTTCACTTCAGAGCTGTTGTTCTGTAAGGAACCTTTAGATCTTCTTGTATGAGACCTCTGTGCTTAGGTCAGAACTCAGTTATCTATGAAGCTGCTGCTGTGGTGGTGCTATGCTTTGGAGAGGTTTTCTTGCCAATTTTGTCTAATAGCACGTTCCACGAGGCCAAATGTTGTCTGCTGAGGGATGAGATGTACTGATGTATTTCATTGATCTGCTGCTAAAAGTTAGAGAAATGTTTTTTCTTCATCACTTCTGTTTTTCCCTGCAGGATGTTGTTGACAGGAGCTACAGAGCTTCAGCAGCTTCTTGAGGGTCCTTTTGATGAGATGCTGCTTTGAATGATTGCCTTAGCTAACCCAAAACATAGGTTCTGTGTAATAATGCCTGTACTGCTGTGCTTTTGGACTCCACTGCTAATATCTTTGTAAATTCGTGAGGTGCCCTTTGGCAGAGCTACATCATGGTGTGCACATAGAAAGCTCAGAGGAATTTCTCTGCATGTCACAGTATTCCTCTTGGTACCTCATCTTTTGTATTTACCCAGGATGAGTTGAAATACTGATTTAAGGAACATTTTTGCCAAATATCAAGAAAAGAAAGATGTTTTTGTTGGCATGGAGAACTGGGGATCAGAAACAGCCAGAAAGGATGAGGTGGAATGTCCTTACTTCACAAGCCAAGATGGGGAAGATAGAGAATTACACTATGAATCCATGCTATGGAAAAATTCGGGTTGGGAATGAGCAGAGCACACTTTGTCCTTGATATAAAAGGAAGATGTGTTGAGCCTCTCTGGCCTTTCTGATCATACCTTTTGGTTTTTGCTCTGCTTGCTTAGGCTCTTGCCCTTCTTAGCAAAAAGCTGAGGAAATCTACAAAGATAATCTAGGAATATTCTCTCTGAACAGAATACTTGAATGGTTTAGGGTGCTGAAGAGAACTATTATGTGTTACAAAAAGAACATTTGGTTTGTTGTTTCTTAATTGTGGTGATTCAATGACAAAAGTGCTGTTAAAACTGAAGGGGTAAAATGCAGGTGAGCTGACACAGTTTGATGCTGTGAGAGGTGTTACCTAATTGCTGCTCAAAAATCCAAGGAGATACTTGACTGTATAATCTCTTCCTCTGGCTTGGCCTTGGGTACATTTGCTGGCTGTGTCAGCCTGCACAGTGTAACACAAACATAAACAAATGATATGATAAAAGATAAAGGATTGTACCTGCCTGTACCCCACAGGTGTGCCATTGCACCAGTGTGCCTTTGCCATGTTCAGGCATGGACTAGCATCTTCTCATGCAAGAAAGTGAGTTGATATATACTGCTTTATGTCATCTCTTTGAGCTCTGTGCATCTGGGTTCTGCCAGCAAAGCTGTTAAGCAAATCCTAGGTTTTTCAGTACTTGAATTACATCAGAAAACTGCTCTTTTGTGATAAATACTTTTTTTTCCCCTCCAGTTCTTTCTTGAGCTGTCAATTTTTATCTTTCTAGGGAGACAACTGTCCTTACTTTCTGACTTTCAGCA
>NW_008692006.1:58601-62561 GCF_000695815.1 Acanthisitta chloris
TTGGTTTCCATTATCTATGTCATGTACTTACCAGAGAATCTCTCCATATTTCTTGCAAGCTCTCCATTTGTGATGTAATTTCAAGTAATTTGAAAGGCTGAGCTTTTGGAAAAGCTGTGTTAGGGGAGGAGATTTGTTTTTATGCCTCGTCAGTGGAAAAATTTAGGAATTGCAACTGGCCAAGTTGAGCCACAAGTTCGCACTAAGTGAGTTTAGGATTTTCATGTTTGAATTCCAATTATTTCTTACTGAAATGCTTCCAGGGGTTTTAGGAGCAGTTGTTACCTGCAGAACATCTCTTCTGACTGCCTTGAAAAGCAAGTAATGATGAAAACAGTGTGTCTGTCTCTCTAATACTGTTTAAGAGTAGCACTAGGAAACTCTTTTCTTTTAGGGCACCTGGCAGAGGTGTTTGCTACCACCAAAATGCAGTAAAGGAATTGAAGCTTAATGAAAACACTTTTCCTCTCCTTATAGTGGAGCACATAAAGTTCTATTAAATACCCTATGAAATCAAAATAATGAGGAGACAAAAGCATGTAGAGATTCTTGAAGCTGTTAAAATCAGTATTTAGGTCCCCATTAAAATAGAATTATTCCTGTTTTATATCATGTGAGTCAAGTAATTTTTTTCCATTTTCTTTCGCCACCTTTAAATCCTGGTTGACTTTTTAAGGGGAGTGTTATTTTAGTTAGTAGGATTGTTTTTGTATTGCTTTTTTGGCATATGAAAGTGAGCTTTGTATGCTTTTTAAACTGGTTCTGCCTGCATTGGAGATGCAAAACCTGCATGTTTAACTGGAAGTGGGAAAACTTATCCTGCTGCTACCTCAGGCAGGAGCTTTAGAATGCATTTGTTCTGAAAGCACTTTACAAAACTGTATGGACAATACTTTCCTGCAACAAAAGCCATTCCCAAGGAGAGAGCAGTGGATTCAGTGGAGGCAGAAGACTGGGACTGGAGTTGGGACCACGTTAGGGTACTGTTAACACTGCTGGTCTCAAGAAGTGCCTCCAGGCAACAAGTATTCCAGAAATTCTTGTGGCTGCCCCATCCCTGGAACTGTTCAGGGCCAGGTTGGATGGGGCTTGGAGCAACCTGGGCTGTGGAATATGTCCCTGCCCATGGCAGGGGTGAAATTAAATGGTCTTTAAGATCTCTTCCAATCTGTGATTCTATGAAATTGGTGCCAGACCTTTAAAAGGAACACAGGCTGTGAATACTTTACTAGTTTTTAAAGACATGTGTTGGGCAACACTTTTTTGTTGCTGTTGTGTCCTTGAGCTGTGCAGTTCTAGGTCTCACGGGTTTTTTTCCCCCCACATGCTTCCCATTAATGGCTATTTCGCTGCTCCCATGTGAATGTGAAGGCTTAACTGAATACTTTTTCATAGTTCTTGGCTGCATCTGGATGTTCCCACTGCTTACATCAGTGCTGAAGTGGGCTTTAGCTACTCTTTCCTCTGTGGAGGATTTAACCCCTTCCCTCTTCCCGAGTGTTTTATTCCATCATCTGTCTGACTGCTAGAGTCTCCTCTTTATGTGAGGAGGGCTCAGACTGCTGCTCTAAGATCTTTTAGTGCATTTGTTGGCAGGGAATCATATGTGAAATTCTCACCTTGTGTTTCAGAAGTGATTGAAACGTTTACTTTCTTCTAGATAATTTTGTGCTTGAAACCAGTTTGATATGTGCTGGTCTCATGGGGAGGTCCTGTTGTGTCCTATATACAAATCATAGTAATGAAATGGTTTGGCTGGGAAAGTGCCTTAAAGACCATCCAGTTCCAATCCCACTGCTGTGACCCCCTGGTCCACTTTCCACTAGACCAGGTTGCTCCAAGCCCTATCCAACCTGGCCTTGAACACAAATCCAGCCAGTATATGCATTTATTAACAGATAGCCCAAGCATCAGCAACAGTGTAAGACACTGTCTAAACGGGGTCTTTCCCCGAGGTTTTGCCTTCAGATAATCTCTTTGCCTGCCAGCTGTGACATCAGGTGTTGAAGAGAATGAAGGTACCCGTTCAACACAGAAAATGGAGTTCTTCTCCATCTTAAGAGGCTTTGTAACTCCCAACAGCCAGAGAGCCTGATGGACCAGGACTGCTGTGACTGGTAGTGGCTAATTCATGTCACCAGTGGGGAAAAAACAAACAACAGCAATTTGTCAGTGTCTCACAGTGATAAAGAGTCAAACAGAAGGAAGGAGACTGGAATTGCACCATTTTGCGTAGTAAAAGTCATCTTCAAAATAAGACAAAAGAGAGAGAAAAGCCAGAGGCAGCTTACAGATGGCTGTAATCAAACAGTCTAGACAAGGTGCCTACACTGAAAAGGATAAATAATATAGGTAATTAAATATGTGTGTTAGCCAAGTGAACGTGTCCCACCATCACATCTGTGAATTGATTGATCTCTTCAGTAATTTAGTGAGCACACCAGTGTCTTCTCTGTTTGTTCTCTTATTACCTACATCCAGCTTGTTTCTCCTCATATTATCTCCTGCTGATTGTTTGTTCTTTCATCTCTAGCACTTTGCTGCTGAAATAGATACCAACCTGTGCCATGACCACCCAGGTTTAACTTGCCTGGAGTGTGCTGTAAGCTAAAAAGGCTCTTAAGTGGAGCCCTGAGATTTGCTGTTGGGGTGTGAATGTATTTCTTCAGAGATAACCCTGGGAGGATACACCGAGTGGCTCTGAGTACCCGCAGCAAGTTGTACCTGTTGAGAGCTTCTGTTGCACCTCTGTGCCTGCAGTGCAGCTCAGATGTCAAAGTAGCACTGGATGACTTGTGGGGATGTGAAAACGTAGTCCAGTAAGGTCTTACATTCACCTCCTAATGCCACAGAATCAGAGTTTTAGGGGTTGGAATGGACCTTAGAGATGATCCAGTCCCAACCTCCTGCCCTGGGCAGGGACACACCTCCCACCAGAACAGGTTGCTCAAGGCTTGATCCAACCTGGCTTTGAACGCTGCCAGGGTTGGGGCAGCCACAGCCTCCCTGGGCAACCTGTGCCAGTGTCTCACCACCCTCACAGGGAAAACTTATTTCTAAAATCTAACCTAAATTTCCCTCTTTTCATTTATCCCCATTAGTCTTTATCCTGTCTCTGCAGTTCCTAACCCAGAGTCCCTCTGCAGCTTCCCTGGAGCCCCTTCAGTTCCTGGCAGGTTGCTCTGAGGTCTCCATACAACCTTCTCTTCTCCAGGCTGAACAGCCCCAACTCTCTCAGCCTGTCTTCATAGGGAAGGTGCTCCAATCCTCTTACCAGCTTTGTGGCCTCCTCTGGCCTTGCTTCAACAGTTCCATGTCCTTCTTGAAGAAAGACATGTCAAGAAAAATGATACCTTCGGTACTTCTTGCTTTCATTTTCTTAGCTGAAAGAAATAATTCATGTCTTCACTTGAATGATTGTCCCAATTGTAGGAATAAATTGTGAAATAAATACAACTTGTGGTTATTATGTTGTTGTTCTGTATATGTTCCTTGTTTACCAATTATATCTTACCTCTAGGGTAATCAACTTTAAATATCCACCAATAATTTGAACATCAAATGGTACTTATCCTGGAAGTACACCCCAGTAATCTATGCACATATATTAGGAGGGTGCCAAAGTGTTTACTTGGATTTTAATGGGATGTTCTGTATAATTTTCCCATAGATTAGCTTCAGCAGGGAGTTTGCATGTATTTTTTTCCCCCTAAAAGCTACATTCAGTAATAACTGGTAGTATTTATAGCAGTTGTGGTGAATTAGAAAACTGATTGGGTGAACTACTTGATTGCTGCTCATTTAGCAGTTACACTCCTGCCAAATCTGTGAGGTTTTTTTTGCATGGAAGTTTGGGTGATGAAACATGCCTGCCATGGCTGGGAGCATCTGAGGACAACAGGAATTGCCCAGGCAGAGCGGAAGTCAGAGCAGTGTTTGCAGGATGTGCAATTTTGTCAG
>NW_008692006.1:62589-67682 GCF_000695815.1 Acanthisitta chloris
CTTGAAATCGTGGTATGTTGTGTTTTCAGCATGTAAAAAAACCCTGTTTTGCCACTGCAGCAGGAGCAGATGGTTCAGGGACAGAGATGCAGCTCCATGAGTACTTCCTCTGTTGTGGAACTTGGAATCTTTAAGGTGCTGCAGTATCTACAGATGCTCCTCGTCTACTCATCTTGTCCTGCCAGCAGCGAGATGAGTCACAGAATGATCAGAGTCGGAAGGAACCCTTGAGGATCATCTAGTCCAACTCCAGGTCCTGCACAGAACATCCCTGAGAATCACACCATGTGTCTGAGAGTATTGTCCAAATACTCTTTGAGCTCTGTCAGGTTTGGGGCTGTGAACACTGCCCTGGGGAGCTGTTCCAGTGCCCAAACACCCTCTGGGGGAGAAAAATGTTCTAATCTCCAGTTGAAACTTCCTCTGACACAACTTCAGACCATTCCCTCAGGTCCTGTCACTGGTTGCCAGAGAGAAGAGGTCAGTGCTGTCCCTCCACAGGAGGCTGTCCAGAAGGCTGTGGAAATAGCAGCTGCCAGCTCTTCGTATTAAGTCCTGGGTTAATGGAAAGGCTGCACAGTAAAAATTGCAGGAAGGACACCAAATATTAAGGTACATGGAGAAATGACTGTGCTAATGGGTGTTATGTGGGAATGGAATGGTTGTGCTTGGAATCTGAGTAGTGAAGGGTTGTAATAGTGACACAAACTGTCAGCTGGGGGTGAAAAATAAACAAAATAAGCACTTAAAACCCTGTCATAGCTTTCACAAGAACAACATGGCACAGTGGTTAATGGATTTTTAAATATGATGAAGCTATAAGAGATGATTTATGTCAGTTCCTGTATCTAATAATAATAATGTTTTCTATTTGCAGGAACCACAATAAGACTAAAAACACAAGGCTGCATCATCCTGTGTATATTTATGATTCTTAGATGGTTTGGTTTCTGGGTTTTTTAGTCTCCAACCCTCAATTTTTCTTAATAATTCATAAATATGTGCAGGACAGGTGAGGGATGTAGCACTGCCTGTGTTCACCTGACTCAGTGTTTCTGTTAACATCAGTTAATGAAGAGATAATGAGATTAAAATATCCTTTCTCTCAGACAGAGGAACCTTAAAAAAACTGTTGCATCATACTGATGGTAAAGAAGTTCTTCCTCATGTTCAGGTGGAACTTTGTGGACATCGGTTTTCGCTGTTACCTCCTGTTTTATTGGTTTCCACTACTGAGCAGAGTCTGATCTATCCTCCTGGTGCCTCCTGTTCATGTGCTTGAACACATTAATGAGGTCCCTCTCAGTTGTCTCTTCTTAAGGCTGAACAGCCTCAACTCCCTCAGCCTTTCCTCATCAGTGAGGTGCTCCAGTTCCTTCAGCATCTTTGTTGCCTTCCCCTCGGCCTGCTCCAGGAGCTCCATGTCCCTCTGGTCCTGAGGAACCCAGAACTGGACACAGCACTCCAGGTGTGCCCTCACCAGGGCTGAGCAGAGGGTCAGGATCACCTCCCTGACCTGCTGGCAATGCTCTTCCCAATGCATCCCCTGATTCCATTGGCCTTCTTAGCCACCAGGGCACACTGTGACTCATGGACAGCCTGTTGTCCCCCAGGTCCTTCTCCACAGAGCTGCTCTGCAGCAGCTCAGTGCCCAACCTGTCCTGGTGCTTGGTCTTATTCCTCCCCAGGTACTCCCTAGATGATGACATCAAAACAGCTTAGCTGGTTCTTACTTCCCAAGTGAAGCCATTGATGTGCCATGAGTGCCTGTGTCCATTTGTGTATGTGCATGGATGTGGGCCCAGGTGTGAAATTTAGTGTAATGTCCTGTTGGAGCTAGGACTGCTGGCTCCATTTGGAAAAGTAGGAATTTTATCTACAGCTCTGTCATTGCTCTTTACATCTGAGAGGTGGTTGTAGAGAGGTGGGGGTTGATCTGTCCTGCCATGGCTGCAGGGAGAGGATTAGAGGGAATGGCCTTGAGCTGAGACAGGGCAGAGTCAGAGGAGGTGTTAGGAGAAATGTTTTCCCTGTTAATGTGTTCAGGCGTAGGAGTAGACTGCCCCGGGAGATGGTGGAGTCACCATCTCTGGAAGTGTTCAAGGCCAGGTTAGATGGGGCTTGGAGCAACCTGGGTTGGTGGAACATGTCCATGCCCATGGCAGAGGGATCGGAACTCGATGGTGGCCGAGGTCCCTTCCAAACCAAACCGTTCTATGATATGGATGTTCAACTTCCAAACTGTTTACTGATCTGTTGTAAAGTTTTTAAGTATTTTCTTAATGTCTTTTTTCTAATGTGCTCTAAAGTGACTATATTTTAACTAACAGATTTTCAGCTTTATTCCTAGATTTGTTTGGAATATAAACTGTGCCTTTCAGGGTTGCAGAGTCCAAATGCTTCCCAGAAGGATACTGGATAAACTACATGAATAACCTTCCGATGTTGGTGCTTTCAGGCCACAGTCAGGGCACCTGCTACTGAAGTTTAGAGGAGCAGCATCTCCACATTGGACTTGGATGCCATCAGAACATGAACGATGGCTAGAATAAGTGAGTTTCTTGTCTATTATGTCCCTGTGAGAAGACGTGTATTATGTTGATGGGTGGAACTCAAATTACAACAAAATACATGGAGTGGTGTGAGTAGCTTTCTGCTGAGCAGTTCCTGTACAGGGAACAAATCCCTTTATTTAGTATATAAAGCAAAACAACAAATCCACACCAAAACCACACACACACACAAGGAAAAACTCCAGTGGGCAGAAGCAATGTTTTTTGACTGCCAACATGCATGAGGCTGCTCTTGCTGGCATGCCAGATGCCTGTGATGGGGACAGTGTGTGAATGTCACTTTAATGCACGGAATCAAAATAAAACTTCCTATTCTTTAAGCGTGGAACTGCCAAATAAATTTTGATATTTGCTTCATGAGAGGTCTGCCGAAGAAAACCCCCAAAGGGCAGTTCTGTCCAGTAGTACACAGCAGTAATCTATGGAAGGAGATGTATCTACTTAAAATATGCTTCAGAGTAAATTTCATGTGAGCTTTTACAAAGTCATAGCAATTTTTATGTAGTCTTCTACTCGTTTGAAAAGGATTTTTTCAGACAGGAGTAGCTTCCCTTCTTACACAGGTCACTGCCAGCAAAATGTCAGTTTTGGGAGAAGGAAGCAGGAATTGAACAGATGTTCAAGTAAAAGTGAGGAGTGTTTAGACCCATCCCATGGAGTCTGAAGTTCTCCATGCTTTCTGATGGAGGTTAATGCTGAGAGATGCAGGTGCAAAGACTTGAGGATTAAGGTTGAATGATGAAATGTGTTTGTTTCATCAAACTGCCCCCAAAGTCTTACATATGCCACTGGTGATACCTGACCTCTCTAGACCCTGCTGCCCTCAGCTTTGTTCTGTTCCCAAAGGTGCTGAGTTTTGTATGCAGTCGGCTTGGATCACCTTGCTTGAAATCTGCCCTAGAAGCTCTGCTAAGAAGTTTAGAGGCTGAATTGAAGTCTGACCATCCTGTGTTTCTGTACCTAAATCCCTGGTGTGTGTTAGTTCCTTCCCTAACGGTCATGTTTCTTGTCTTAAAGTTCATTGGAGTCATGTGATTCATACCTGATGAAAACTATACTGAGGCACTGTGGTGGCTCAGTCAGTTACTGGTGCTTAGTGCCCGCAGGCATGTTTGGCACACAGGGCTCTTGGCTGTTTTTGAGGGGAAAAGGTGATAACCATTGGAACAGGAGAGCTGGAGGCTTCCATGGGGACCTGGCGGTGCAGTTAATCGTGACAGAGGTGACAGTGACTAAGCTTCACTCCCAACTTAGGAAAACAATTAAAAATAGCTAAGCAGCAGTTGCTTCCTTGTGCTCTGCTGCATTTTTGGCTGAGTGTGCCTTGAGCCTTTTTCCAGCAGAGCCACAGCTGTTGAGAGTTTCTGATCCTGTCATGTCCTGGCACTGTACCCACTGCTTGCTGCTGGGGTAGGGCTGCTGGTGCTCACCTGGGAGCTCATCCAGCCTCCACGGGACAGAGCTGACAGTATTTTGGGAGGAGATAGTCTGCCTGATTTTTTTTTTTTTCCCCACATTCTCCTCTTTCAGCAGTTCAACCTGCAGCAAATCAACTTTGATTATGGCTTGAACTGTAAAGCCACTTGTGTCCATGGTTTTGGTTTCCCTCTCAAGAACCAGAAAGCCATGAGATAACTTCTGGAGCTGAATGGAAATGCTGCATTCCTCTGATCCCTCATGTTTAGTTGGTTGGTTTTGGATAAAGTTATTTAAACTTGCTGCTGCTAAGTCATTCAAAACTTCCTGCTGTGTGTGCTCATTTTGCTTTAGTTGGAATATTATGTTCTGGTCAGGTTTGGCCTCCAGATGGGATTTAAATGATGGGATTTAAAACTGTTCAAGGAGTCTGCACTGAAGGGTAACTGTTAGTTGAAAATACTTCATGCATTTAAAATTGTATAATAATTAAACCAAAAGAAGGGTCTGTACCTAGAGCGAAACATTATCTTAAAGAACACTAATGGGGAATTTACTTTCTGGGACAAAATATTTGGTGTATTCAAACTGAGACATTAATTTTCAGTGAAAGCTTTGGAGGGTTTTCAGATGAGAATAGCTGCATCTCTGAGGAAAGATCAGCATTTTGTTGCAGAATCCTTCTTTACTGCTAATGTAAAATGATCTGAATTTATAACACACAACATAGAACTCAAAGCATCTTAAGGTAGGAGTTCGATCTTCCGGTGTTGTAATGAAGGTGTTTCTAGAACCTTTTGCTTGCATAAGGTACTGACTCATTTCTGTCATAGAATAGTTTGGGTTGGAAAGGACCTTAAACCCCATCTATTTTCACACCCCTGCCATGGGCAGGGACACCTTCCACTAGCCCAGGTTACTCCAAGCCCTGTCCAACCTGGCCTGGAACTCTTCCAGGGAAGGAGCAGCTACAACAGCTCTGGGCAACCTGTGCCAGTGTCTCATCACCCTCACAGGGAGGAATTTCTTCTTAATATCTAATCTAAACCTATTGTCTGTTAGTGTGAAGCCCTTGGTCCTTGTGCTGTCACTCCAGGCCCTTGG
>NW_008692007.1:0-8699 GCF_000695815.1 Acanthisitta chloris
GAAGTCTAGGTTGGATGTGAGAAAGAATTTTTTTATTATTAGGGTGATTAGACACTGTCCCAGGTTGCCCAGGGAGGCTGTGGCTGGCCCAACCCTGGCAGTGTTCACAGCCAGGTTGGATGAGCCTTGAGCAACCTGATCTAGTGAGGAGGTGTCCCTGCCCAGGGCAGGGGGCTGGGACTAGATGATCTGTAAGGTCCATTCCAACCCCTAAATTCTACGATATGATTCTACAGTATAAACTCACATAAAGAAATAGATATCACCATCAACCATTTTTACTTCTCGTTCCTCATTTTCAGCAGTTGCCTTTACTTAGGACTAGAGCTCTGCAGGGCTCAGCTGCCAACTTAAACTGGTCATGAAGATATATGTTCATGACTGTGCATATACACTTTTAAATGTGTGAAATCACATCCCAGTAAATGCAGAGTAATTCTTTTCTTCTGGTCTCACATGACCATATTGAGGATATTGCTTCACACTTTTCATGGAATATGCACTTTGTAATACATATGAAGATTTCTGACTCTTCTTTCAAATTAGTCCCATTATCCTGCAAAAACCTTCTTTGCCTGTTTATCCCTCTGCCTCTGGCAGACTGTAACCTTCACTTCCCACAGATGCAGGTCTTTGGCTCTGTGCCATTCTTCAGGACACTGATCCACCCACTGGAGTTGTCTTACAGGGGAGGCACTGTGCATTAGAAAAGAGGCTTGCTCAAATTTCTTTGTCAGGAGCAAAATGGGGGCACTAGACTGAGAACCTGTCTTAACTTTCTCCCAGCAGCAGAGTCAGGCATAGCCCCTTTCTTCAGCCAGAACTGGAGGGGTTTATTTCAGACTGAGCAGGAACATGTGTTAATAAATTGGGTTTGCAGAGGTGCAAATTCCCCTACTAGGGAACAACAAGAAAAAAAAAAAAGCCATTTGAATAATTTAAAGCTTTTATTTTAGTAGCCACACTTCTAACCACAAAATCTCTTCTGTAATTGGCTTTTATGTGGGCCTGCTAATGTGTTCTGAACTCCCATCTCTTAACTACAGGGTAGCAGCTATTCAACAGACAGCATTTTCAACACCTTTATCAGTACAAACAAATCATTAGGTTATTTAGCAAATGAAATAACCCCTACCAAACCCGCAACCAGGCATTAAACCATGCCAGTGCTCATCATTCACCAGTTCAGAATTTCTGTCTTTTCCTTTGGGTTTCCAGCTACTCCTAGGGCAGCTGGCAGGGTTGGCTTTGCAGCATATCGTGGAGACGCTCTTTGCTTGTGCCAGCAGAAACAGTGGGAAATACTCCATCTTGAGCTCATTTTGGTCCTTCCTTAAAGCAATGAGCAGGAGGGAAGGGCTTTTTTAAGAAGAAATTCTTTACTGTGAGGGTGGTGAGACACTGGCACAGTTGCCTAGGGAAGTTGTGGGTGCCCCAACCCTGGCCGTGTTCAAGGCCAGGTTGGATACATCCATGGGCAACCTGGTCTAGTGAGAAGTGTTCTTGTCCATGGCATGGGGCTTGGGACTAGATGATCTTTAAGGTCCTTTCCAAGCCTTAACATTCTATGACTGTTTGATTTTTGGCAGCCTTGCTTCTGTGTCCATTCCCTGCTTACCCACAGCCAGACTGGCTTGCAATGGCAGAGTGGTGCTGACTGCCAGCTTATAGTGTGGGGGCCCTACAGGAACCATGGCAGCAGTTCCACTTGAAAGCATTTACATCAAATCTGAGGCATCATTTCAGGGTGGGGAGGAGGCTGTGAGAAGGGAAGAAAGAACATTTAAACTGTTTCAAAGATAGAGGCAGGGCTGGCCTTAGCAAATTAAGTGTCTTGAGCAGTATGAACACAGATTCTGCACCGGAGGAAGAAACCCCACCAGGTAGGGCTGAGGTTTGGGAAAAAGCCTCTGAAAGCCATCAGGTCATTGTAATAAACTCCTGGGTGTGATGGTATTGTTGCAAGGGGTGAAATTCTGTAAGACACTGAGCAGTGCAGACTCCTGGGGCCTTGTGCAGGACTGCAGGTGTCATTTAATTATGGCCAGATTTACACATAATGCAGCCCTTCTCAAGGAGGTGTCATAAAGTGCTTCACAGATGGTTTTACATGACACACGTGCAATGTATCATGCACCTTGCTTGTGGGACTTCCTCCTCTGAGGACAGGTCAGAACAACCTACCTACCACAGCCATAATCCCCTATGCATGTCCCTCCCTGCCTGTGAGAAACACCATTCTCCTGTGCAATTCAAGGCAACTGAAACCATCAGAAAGCTCTAGCGCAGCACTAGTCCAGAGACAGCTGATCCATATAGGACAGGCTTAGCAGAGGAATCTGTAAAGGACACATGCTATGTTCCTGAAGCAGAGGAGTTTGAATTGCAAGTCAAACATGCTGGCAGAGGCCAGGGTAGGCCAAATTCAGTCACTGGTAAGTCAAAAGCAGAGGTGTTTGATATAGCCCTTTGCCCTGTTGGGAAACACAAAAGATGTACCTGATAAGGCAGTGACCCTCAGTCCTTTACTAGAGTCAGGAAAAAGGGTGAAAAGAACTTACGACAAAGCAGTGAGGAAATTAAGGAAAGACACCTCCAACGCTCTAAAGATAAGAGGGATTACAAAAAAGTACGTTTGGATTATCCAAAGAAATACTGAGTATGAGTGCAGTTATTAGATGTAAAGACTATACATGTTGTATTAAGGAGAGAGCCCTGATGTTTCTGTGTTGTAAGATATCAGGTGAGAAGCCAGTAAATTAATCTCTTCATGTCCTGTCACATATAAAATTGATACCCTCCTGAGGACCAAAGATTTGCACTATATAGGGCAGAGACAATACTGCTCATAGCCTTTGGTCTTACTGTCAAAGAAAGTCTGCTGGAGTGGAGTTCCTATGGAGCAGACTACAACACCTTCCACCAACACTACAAGTTGGCATCGCTTGTTTAGAATTATTTATGGGAAACACAAAGGGAGCAAAATGTTATTTTTACTTCTCTTTTTGTTGAGGTATGCTCCCTGCTGATCAGATGAAGCCCTTTCAGCTTCACAGACACAGGAGCTTATTTCTTGTCATAAACATCAGGTACAATAACATGGCCATCACCTTTCCATAAAATGTGTGCTCAGTGATACACTGAATTGGTGTTTTGAATAGCTGGTATGTCCATTGGAGAAAACTGCATTAAAAAAACCCTATCAGCAGGAGCCTTTGGATATGCAAGAATAAACAGACAGGGCCCACTGGTGTGGACACACATCAGGAGTTCAGACAGAATGAAATTTCTGAAGGAAGGACACAGTTTCTACATTTCCCACTTATTTTAAGGAGCACCATGCTCCAAAGCTGCAGAGCTGTTCTTTAGTAAAGCTGCTCTGCTAAAATGCTAAACAAAATCTGTTTCTTTGAAGCCAGCAGGAGTCCTTGAAGATCATTTCAGATGCAGTGTGAGTCGTGCAAGGAATGATCTAGGGCCTTGATCACAACACATAGGGAGGGACTAAATTACTCTTCTTACATATAAATATAAGTAAGCTGTGTAGGACATAAGGATTTTCATCCAGCCCAGTCATTGAGGGTGAAGTGGACAAATGGACAAGTTTTGATAGCACCAACAAGTCTGGGGAAGGCTGAGTCTAGAGAAAAAGGTCTGATTCTTTAATTAGAGCAGAAGTGAATTAGAATTCATTGGCTGAGGAAAAGACAGTTCTTGTGATGGGATTTGGAAATAGTCAAGAGTAATTATCAAGCGGTTGGCTTCAATAAGGAACTGTAGAGGAAAAGGCAAAGTTTCTATTTTCAGTGTTCATTTAACATAACCCTTTATTCTGTTTGCAGCCCACATGATGACGCAACATCCCTCCATTTATATTCCCAGATTTTGAATCATAAAAACATTAATTCACCTCTTAATTATTCATTTAGGAGTTTCTTTGTTGGGCTCTCAGGAGTACTATATTAGGCATTTCTTTTGTACAACGCAGATTTAGAATGTAAGAGGAATGAAGACTTAGTCTCTTTTGTAAAACTACAGAGAATTTTAGTGAAAACCATATGAAAATAGACAAACCTTCAATTAAAAAAAATGAGTTTCCAAAAACACAGACTGCTAGACTGAAATTTCATGTTCTCTGCATGTCTCTTTTCAAATATGTATCTAGTCTTTTCAGATAAAAATGGAATGGGAAAAAGAAAAGTGTAACTTCAGAACATTGTAAAAATATGTAAGACTTCAACAAAATTCTGATAGGTATATAAAACAATGATTTTTCTTTTCATATCAGAAAGGTTTTGTAAAAAACAAAGAGATACATTATCGTTGGAATTTTTTTTGCTCATATTTCACAATACGATCAAGAGATTCTGTGAAGCTTTTTGAGGATAAATTTTGTTATAAAGAGAGTGCCTAAATACATCTTATTGCCTTGTAGTCCTTACTCACAGTAAAGGAAAATCACATTAAGAACAGTGTAACAGGCACTAAGAGCTGTGCACCCTTTTATACTACGATGTTAATGAAGGTTTAGATTTGACTGGAAGCATACTTTATAGCTCTTTATTTAATGACACCCTCACTCTTTTCAGTTTTATTATATTCATTGGGGTTCCCAGTACAAGAAATGCATGGGCCTGTTGGAGTGCATCCAGAGGAGAGCCATGAAAATGATCCATGTCCAATGAAGACAGGCTGAGAGAGCTGAGGTTGTTCAGCCTGGTGAAGAGAAGGCTCCAGGGAGACCTTATTGTGGCCTTCTATAACTTACAGGTTCCTTCTATAATGATGTCAAAAGCAACTCTTCAACCTCTTTCCAGTTTCAAAAGCCCAAGAGGCATCACACAGAACTGAAGTTGCAATGAAAAGAAATTCCAAGAAAATTTGGAGGGTCAGGGATTTCTTCAAAGCAGAGAGACAAAAATAAGACTACAGGCTTGACTTCTAATTTTTTTTCATTGGCAAACAGTTCTCAGTGATTCACTCAGTCTCGTCTTCTGAATGACAGGAAAATTGACCATCATGATCTACTGGAAAAAACCCAATGTAATTCCCTCAATCCTTTATTTCCCTAAGCATCTAAGTGATAATTTTTTTCTGAGCTACTTCTGAACCTTAGTAAAAAAGTATGGTAAATATGGATGTGATTAAGTATGTATTTCTTTCTTAAAATAAACACTGTGAAAAGTCTAGAACTCCCCTTCAAAGATCAAGGGATCTCCAGTTACAAAACTAAAAAGCAAAAAAGAATCTCACTTGGATCATTAGTAGCCTTTTGACTTGTCTACAAGGATACATATACTGTAACATCTTGCAGGATTACCTCCTGGGTATGTTTACATGCAACTTTATCATGCCATTGCAGAGGTGGAATTTTATGGAAAACTATGTGATGCACCTTAAAGTTTTTATTAAACATTAGATTACTCTTCATACATATGAGAATAGACCAAGATGACAAGATGAAGCATTTAGGGTTGGACTTGATGATCTTGGAGGTCTTTTCCAACCCAGTTGATTCTATGATTCAATGATCCCTTAAGTGACATCACACTGTGAGAATATATTTATGTAGTGTGCTTTCCTTTCCTGGAGACTGGAAGCTAGAATATTTTGCTAATGTTTTGTGACAAAGGAAGCACCTCCATTAGTGAGAAAAATCACAGACCAGGCTGAAAGCTGTACTTTGTATCTTTTCTCCAAGCAGACCTAAGTGACCTACTCATGGATTTATCCCTAATGAAACACAAAGAAAATTTCATGGCTCAGTATGTATTCTATTTCAAATTGGAAAGAAGGTTTCTTCAGGAAAACTGTAGTGATTCATTGCTATACCACACACATGTGTAATAAACCTGTGTGTATGCAGAGCACCCAGACATCTACCCATACAGATTATATCTGCCTATACATAGATCTGCTACATTTCTTTTCAGGTTACAATAATGATGCAAAAGCGTGTGTGGGGGAAGGCCTTCTACTGACAGTGGCTGAAAAAAAGAGAAGTGAATAAAGTGGAAATGCTGTGCTTACCAGCTCCCACTGTTCAGGCCACAGAGGGTCACTGAACTGCAGTTCATTTCCTATTCCACTCTCTGACTCCAACACTTTGAAGACTGCTGTAGGGATGTAATCATTCTTCTTGTGCTCGAGTGAAAACCACACAGAAAGATCAGTCATTTGCCTGCCCTGTTATTCACCCTCTTCCTCTTTTCCTTTTTCTTTTTCTGCCGTTTTAATGTATTTGTAAAGATGACTATTTCTTTGAAACAGTTTGAAATTTAGATTTATTAGTTAAAAAGATCTTATGACAGCAGCTGATTGCTCTTGGAATTTTATGTTACACACTTCACAATGCTAAGCTCTTTCAGCAGTGTCATTTTGTACTTTTTTTATTTTTAGGTCGATTATCCAGAAATTCCTCAGAAATTCCGTTTTCTAAAACCACAGGTTTATTCTGAACAATGTGTATTGTCCATCACAGGTAAACAATTATCATCAATGAGCAAAATTTAGATCCAAAATTGCAAACGTAAACACAGAACAAGGAGACATGAATGCCGTGAAAACTTCATATGTATTTTCCAAAGTTTCCTTGCAATGGGATGATTTGACACCTCAGATAAAATGATTTTAGTATGTGTGATGGAGTTATTGATCTTGGAGAAATAAAATTTTCTCTTTCATTTTTTATTTTCTCTTATAGAGTAAGACACTGGGATCACAAATAGTGGGAGATGGAGACCAGTTAATGAGGTAGACTCTAAGCCTGCACACATGTACTGTCATGGTTTTTCCATGATGGTTCTCCTAATCTTGACCCAAACAGATCAGCCCAAATGGCTGCATCTCCATAGTAGGGTTGGAGCATCATGTCTTCATGTTTCTGACGCATAAACATTGCCACACAAGGCTGAGTAAGCCTTGTGGCACATCTCATGGTGAGACCCATCCTCAGTCTGAGGGACTGTGATGTTGCTGAGCTGCTAAGTACAGAGTCTCACTCTGGGCATGCACTTTGTCACTGTTACTACACTTAGGGTCACTGTATGTCATCCTTTTGGGTGCTGAGCTAATAGACCCAGTCCAAAATAGAGTACAGACAAAACAGAGGAATCCTGGGGAGAAGGGAGGTGGTGTAGGACCTATGGGAAATGAGTTACTTGTTGGATATTATGGCCAGATTGAAACCCTTAGTAGGGTTTCAATGACTCCCATGACTCAAGAATTTAAACAATTCTGTCATTTCCCTTGTAGTTCACACATCTAGCTTCTTGATCTGTGAAAAGAAGATGCAATAAAATAAGAATACAGAACAGAAAAATGTGATGTCTTCACTGCTGGAAAAAAACCCTTCAAGCATTAGCAAAATGGTGTCCATTTCTACTTATTGTGAATGCTTGTCCTTGTGTTACTTTAATTCACTTAGCTGTATTAGGAAATCATCCCCTAAACCCATGAAACACCTGAAATGTTCGTTCCTGTAACACAGCAACAGGCTCTTAAAACATTTTTAGTAGACTATTGTTCTTACAATTTTTACCACCCCTTGTCAAAATAAATCAAACCGTGATAATCTCCATAAGCACTTTAAAAGGATTAAAATTATGGGGAATCATTTTATATACCAAATTACTTTGTATATTTCTATTCTCTTGAATGAGAGGGGAAAATGAATTGGAAATCAAAAGAGGGAATTGCTCTTTTGATATCAGCATTTTCTTTTCTATGGGCGTAATTAAATAGATCTTAGAAGAATGAGACAGAAAGGAGAGAAAAGAGGTAAGAAAGGAGAAAGGGACAAAGGGAGGTGGGGATAAAAGGTATTCTATGGTCAGAATCAAAAGATTTACACATCTTCTTAAATCTATGAAAGACACAGTCCATCAAGTTCTAATCTCAAGATTGCTGTAGTCTACAGGAGATCACAGCTAAGTCTGTCTGGGGGACTTTCATGCCACTGTCACCCCAGATAAAAGTGGCAGTCTGGATGGTGAAAGAGAGGAGGACAGGAGACCAGAGGAGAATGTGGCTGAAATGCTCCTACTGCAACTTGTTTGTTCTCTTCTTATGGACTAGTTCCCAAGGGAACTGGCACACAGGACAGAGCCTACACAGCTGCTCTGAGCTGTTACTGGTCTCAGGTACAAAATCTGCCACCTGTGGGGGCATATGCAGCTGAGCTGTGCTTAGCAAATACGAAGCATGTCATCAGGTCTAGGCTGCTAGAATAACTCCTTATGTCTACAAGCAGGATAATTTTATGATATCAAGATGAAAGACTAGGATGAAGAGGCAGACAAAATACTCCATAAGCTGCTGGAAGATGTCTCACAATTGCTACCACTTGTTCTCATGGCAGACTTCAACTTCCCAGACCTCTGCTGGAAATACAACCCTGTGGAGAGAAAACTGTCTAGGAGGTTCCTGCAGTGTGTGGAAGATAACTACCTGACACAGATGGTGAGGGAGCCAGCCAGGGAAGGCTCTCTGTTGGAACTAATGTTTGCAAACACTGGTGGGTGATGTGATTGGTGGAGGCAATCTTGGGCACAAAGAACGTGAAATGATAGAATTTTCAATTCTTGGAGAAATAAGGAGGGGCACCACCAGAAATACCACTTTGGATTTCCAGAGGTGCAGACTTTGGCCTATTTAGGAGATTGGTTGACAGGTTCCCTTGGGAGGCAGTCCTGTAGGGA
>NW_008692007.1:8890-33174 GCF_000695815.1 Acanthisitta chloris
AAAAGGAGTCCAAGAAGGCTTGATATTCTTCAAGAAGAAAATCTTCCAGGTTCAGGCTGTCCCCATGTGCTGAAAGATGAGCCAACAGGGGGAAAAAAAGAGCCTGACTGAACAGAGAGCTTTGGCTGGAACTCAGGAAACAGGATGAAAGTTTATGGCCTTTGGAAGAAGGGGCAGGCAATTTAGGAGGACTGCAAGGATGTCATGTGGTTATACAGGGAGAAAATTAGAAAGGCCAAAGGCCAACTAGAATGTAATCTGATTGCTGCTGTAAAAGACAATGAAAAGTTGTATTTAGAAATACACCATCAAGGAAAGGAAGGCTAAGGAGAATCTCCAACCTTTATTGGATGCAAAGGGAAACATAGTGGGAAGGATGAGGCAAAGGATGAGGTGCTCAATGCCTTCTTTGTTTCACTCTTTAATAGCAAGACTTGTTATTCACCAAGTACTTACCCCCCTTAGCTGGAAGACAGGGACAGGGTTCCATTCAAGAGTTCTGAGGGATCTGGTGGAAATGCTCATGAGTCGTGTTCCATCAATTTTCAACAGTCCTGGTCAATCCAGGAGGTCCCAGCTGACTGGAGGTTGGCAAGTGCAAAAATTTCTTAAAAGAAAGTTGTCAAGCATTGGAACAAGATGCCAAGGGAAGTGGTCACCATCTCTGGAAGTGTTCAAGAAACATGTGAATGTGGCACTTGGGTACATGGTTTAGTGATGGACTTTCTAGTGCTGGGATAGCAGGTGTTTCCTTCATTCTTTTTTTTTCTGGAACATTCTTTTTTTCCTGGAATGCTATCAATATCATGATGGACTTTCTAGTGCTGGGATAGCAGGTGTTTCCTTCATTCTTTTTTTTTTCTGGAACATTCTTTTATTTTTCCTGGAATGCTATCAATATCATGTCATATGTCATATGTAATGTTCAAGTACCTTGGGCTACATCCTACAATTCTTTGTGGAAGGAAATAATGTGGCACTTGGACAGTGACAAGCAACCTAGTCTTACATGAAAGATGTTTGAAATATGTTAGCAAGACAACCTAAGTGCTGGAACAGTATTGTGCAGGCACTATGTAGTAGTAGACAGTTTGCCTTTTCTCTCTTTTTTTTCTGCTACTCAGTTTCAGGAAAGGTTGCAATAATAATGTTCACTGGACATCCAAGGGTAGGTCCAAGCTAATACCTGTCTATAACCTCTAAGTTTTTTTTTAGAACAAAGCCAGTGTTTATGTGAGATAGAAGTTGTGGAGAGAAAGAATGAAGAACTCCCAGACTGTAGTGAATATGGAGATGCATCTTTCAATTTCTGTGTAACATCGAGTCCTGAGAAATTCTGTTCTTCTGCAGAAGCAAAACATTGCTCAACAACACATTTATTTTTCCAGACTTCCTCCTTCTTTCATTTTGATGTAAAAATTGAGATATAACAAGCATTCTAAGTACATCCAGATTCAAAGAATCAAGGAACAGAACTTTTCCTTTCCTCTTTAAATCTTCCTTCTGCCACACCATTAATCTTATGCAGCTGAAGGATATGTGGAGGAAGGTAAAATGTCTCAGGAAACTTGGAAATAAAAAAAATAAAGCTGAAAATTGTGAGGTGTGGCACCATTGTTGAAGGTTAAGGTTACATGGTATAAGCAATAAGATGCCATTTGCTTTTTTTTCTATGTGACAGCTGCCCATCTTTTAAATAAAAGCATAGAAAGTGGGTGCAATCTGATATAATACAGTTTTTAATCTACCAGTAAATGAACAATGGTCCAGGAACTTCAATACATATTTTTTTAGATGATGAAAAGTATTTTGAGCAATACATGAAATCTATCTTTCTATGAAAAATAGTCTAGTAGCCCTAGTTAGCTAATTCTCTCTATCCATAAAGAATAAGTGCTCAAAAGTACCTAAGCTAGAAGGAAAAATCAGGGATGAAGCTTGAAAGTTGAACTGTAAAACAATTTGAAAAAGTTGAAGATGAAGATCCAAGGGAAATCTGAAGTCTGTCCAAAGCACCTGAAGATAAGGAGAGTTTATAACTGGTGAAATCCCCTCTGTAATTTGCACAGGAGATATCAAGTAACGAGGAGAGCTGATCTGACAGGAGGTGAATGATACGGTGCATTTCCTAGGGACTCAAAAGAAGGTTCATTTATAATGTTTGGATAGAAAGCAGTTCCCACTGAGGGAAAATGGTACTGAAAAATTAAACTCTTCTAGTGAAATGTTCTGTCAGATAGACTGGGATTAGGATTGGAGTAGGGCAGGGATTTACTTCAGTTTGGATAGTAACTGGTATTTGCTTTAAATCGGAGTGGGAAAAGAGACTCTCCAGAGGAGGAGCCACATACACACAAACATACAGTCAAATACACCTCAGGATTCCAGGAAGCAGATTTCCCAATTTTTTTGTTTGTTTGTTTGATTGCAGTTTATCTGGCTGCCTGATAGTTGCCAGGGAAAAGGTGAATCGTGTGGTTAGTCACTGGCACCTCTCTATTTGGAGATCTATCTGATCCATTTCTAGACTAAGCTCTTTCAGACATCATTTCCTAGTGTTTCTGGGAAATATTAGCAGCATTTTACCACTTCTCTTGTAAAGTTTCTAAAGCACTGAACTTCAGAATTTTCCTCAGTGCAAGCTGAATTCTGTCAAAGATTTGCTTTCATCAAAACTATTGAATTCACTTTTTATTCTGGTCATAGCCTTTTATGCTGGCTAAGCAGCCTGTTCTGATGTTTGTATTTAACAGAATGGATAACTGCAGAAACAGAACATTTTAAGTGGTTGGAAAAAGATATTCACCAAGTGAATTTTACTCCTGTGGGAGACACTAGTACAATGGAACTAGATTCAACTTGCAGCCAAATGGGAAAAAAAAAAAAAGAAGAAGAAAAAGAAGTAAAGACAAAGGAACAATATAAAAAAAATAGAGGAATGTATGTCCACATATGTAATGCCACATATCATGGCTTGAAAAACTCCCACTATCGTGTCTTGCTAAATATTTCATAAGCAATGAGAGAGCTAGGATCCCTCTAATACTTATGTCTGAATCAGGAAGAAGTATTTTCTCAAAACTATGTGCTCTCTTTCTGAGGAATCTTACCAATAAAACCTTTAAGGAGTAGGAAGAGAGAGAAGAGCAAGGAGAAAAGAAGGGTGTTGAGACACAAAATGTATTAACAGAAGGGAGCAAGTGCTAAAATTGCTAAGAAACCTCAGGATGCAAATCAAATACAGTAGAATCTCAAAGTAAATGACTGATTTCAACATCCTTATTCTGCTACCCTGTACATAAAGGATAAATCTGAGGATTCCCAGATTTGCTGAAGGAACCGAGACAGTCTGACTCCACAGAGAAATCCATTAAGGTAGTAAACTCCAACTTCAGATGCATTTTGTAATACTATTTCTTTTCATGAATCTTGAAAATCCCAGGATAATAAAATGTTATTTTCATTTTTGTAAAGGCTCATTTCAGGACGTCTATTTTAGGTTTTTTCCCCCCTTACTTTTTCCTGGATGGGAAGATAATTAGAAACACAAAGGGACAGAGATAGAAACAAAAATAAAATGCTGGGTGATATTTTATCTCTCTCTTAGGTGAAGAACTTGTTCTTGCTTTACTAGAGCTCATATTTTAGGACAGTAGAAAAAGTAATTCAGGGCAACGTACATGGATTTTTTTTTCCCATGCAAAGAACAATCTATATATATAAATCTTTCTGCAGACTATAAGAAGCAACAAATAATACAGGAACAGCCTATATGTTAATCAAGAATTATATCTGGCTGAAAGTGCATCTCTTGATACATGGAGAGAGAGGAGAAAAAAAAAGATTCTGAATGAAATGGCTTAAGTACAGAGAGTTTCCTTGCTCATATTACACTGACTTTGGTTTTTTTTTTTGTTTAATAAGCACAGATGTGTCAAATGGAACTTACACCCGACATGTTTAATTAGAATCCTTGTGAACACATGCATGCACACATTTACTCACATGCATGTGCACACACACACTCACAGAGGAAAAATAAGCAAGGAAATTCTTTCCGATAGCCAGTTTCAAGAATACAACTGTTCTCCTGTGCTAGAAGCTATTGCCAGCCAAATAAAATATCAGTGTTCCACTAGGAAATGGTTAGTCAAACAGAAAGTGCAATGAATCTGCAGCTGATGAATATAAGGATTTCTCCATGAAATCCCTCGTGTCAGAAATTATTATAGAGGCTTTCTGTAGTTTAGGACATTCCCAAGACTGGTTACTCAGTGTTATGTAAATGACAAATGGTTAGAAAAAAAATAACTTGGAACAGATGAATAAGGCATTTGGTTCGTAGGAAAAGGGATCAATATAGTTTTGACTAGAGGCTTGAAGTAACTTCTTGTGTTAAAAATAACAACACTACAGTAACCTTCCTGTGACTATCATTATATCAATTTATAGACATTAAAATATGCTTCAGCAAATGTAAAGAGTTAAAAGGAGTTTCCTTGCAAAACAGAGGGACTAAATATCACTAATTTTTCACTTTTTTTACAAAGCATTATTTAGTACATTAATAGCAGGATGATTGCCTTGTATTTCCATTATTTTCATTCTTCTACTTTGAGTGATTGGGAAAACTATAATGATGCATATTAATACTAGTTCAACAACTTTACAGTGCTTGTTGGGGAGACATCCTTAGGGCTTTTTGTGTTATACTTTAAAGAGACTACCAAAGGCAGAATTTACAGGCCCTACACAGATGTGTGTAGGGTTTTCTGTTCACCAACCACACCCCACGCAAGAACCAGATGCAAGCAGTTCCCAAAGAGCTGATGAGAAGTAAAAGGAGTGCAGATCACCAGGGAGTGGTGTGTGAAATGCAGACCCATTGCGTGCTGAGCCTGGAAAGGGAAGGAGAGATATTTTTGACGTAAATCAGTCAACTGCAGTGCCTCATTCCTAGGGATAAATGGACTGGAGAATGTAGCTCAATAGTCATAGAGAAGGGGAAGAGGTCTGTGTGGAGTAACTCCTGTCTTGCCTCACAGATCTCAAATAACTGATCTGACCTGTGGTTCTGTTTGTATTCAAATGGCTGCTGAAGTCACTGTGTACCCAAATAAACAAAGATTGAAAATATAATAAGAATTTCCAAATTTGACATTCGAATAGGCAATTCTCTAAGGTTCCTTCTCATTTCCCTAAGTTATATTTTTTGTTTCTACATGTATGAATAGCCCACTCACCACTGGAACATCCACATTTTTGTTTTCAGATGTTCTGCCTGTCTTTGATGTTAATAACTTGTATGTTACTTTTAACCCCTCAGTGACATCTGTGTCTCTAGATTCTCTGTAGCCACATTATTAGCCTTCAGCACAGTTAATCCATTTGTATAACATGCCTTTAATACAAGAGGGCCAGGGAACCACATGGTTTTGCAAATATGGTCTCACTGGTTTCTTACATAGTGCCTTATATTTCCTCTGACTTAGGTTCAATAACTCCATTTATACATGTCTCCAGTTTGTTTGCTTTTTTTTGCCTCTTTTTATTTTAGTTTTTCACCCTCAACTTCTGTTAAGCACCAAGCTAAATACTTTTGAGTCCCTCCATCCTACTTCTCCTACTCCCATCCTGAACTACTAAGTGTATGGTCATGGACAGAATGAGTTTTTTGGGTTCAGCACAATTCACACACTATTTTATTCTTCTAACTGCAAGCTTGCTGTGGTATGGATCAGATTATCACCAGAGTCGAGTGAACCAATTTGGATTAAATTAACAGAACCATTCCTTGCCTCACACAGATCTTTGTTTGAAGTTTGAAAATGTCAGCTTAATTTTTATTCACCTGCTGCTCACTTCCTGGTTTTGGTCAGGACTGGAATGCTACAATATTAGGAGAAATTATGCTCCTTTGATATTTTCAGATGAAATGGAAAGAGGAAATTGGAGATGAAGGATGGTCTTGTGGTTAAAGGAACTGAACAAGGGCTCTTGAGATAAAGGTTTAATACTAGTTTGTGCCACAGGCTAACTTCATGATTCCAGTCAACTGTCAGAAACAGAGAAATTGCACGACTGGATCAGATCAGTGGTCCATCTAATCATTTATCACCTCTCCATACCTCCTTGTGTCGGCATCACGGAGAGATGCAGAAGTCTCTGTAAAACGCAGGTATAACATGCCTACATGGGAAGTTTCTTCCAACACCTTGCACTCTGCAGTATTCTACCCTTGTCTACAATTCTTATCTGTTTCTAAATCCCAACATTTTGCTTATTTTCTTGCTGCTACCGAGCACTGTGCAGAGATCCTCATTGAGCTGTCAAGCCTTTTTTCTGAGTTGTTACAGCTGTTTTCTCTTGTTCTGCCCCCGTGATCAATGGGGGCTTTCTTGACACTGTCATCTTGTCTGGTCAATGCCCAGAACTGGAGGCCTTATAATTTCCCAGAACTCAGCAACTGCATGACTCAGAGCATGTGGTTATAATTGTGGCACAGTCCTTTTTCTTTCTATACTAGTTACAGTGCTTGAGCACCAATGATGTGTTCAAATGCTGCCTGGGATTTGAAAGAAACACTCCAACACCATTCTTTTCTTCAAACAATAGGTACTTCTGTGATCGAGGTATTGTTCCCCAGCCTTTTAGCCCATGGCCACTATTATCCAGGTTGTTATAAATGAAAGGTTATTATAGATCCCTAACAAGTCCTGGAAATGTGTCCGGCTGCTACAAAATATAGCTGTTAGAGTTCTCATACTCACATGAGAAGAGTTTTCTCCTTCATCTTGTTCCCCAAACCTCTGTTGATAAACAAAGGAAGACCCCGCGTGGGGAACAAGGAGCCCATACCTCATTGCTTGCAGTTAAAATACCACACTTCATAAAGAGAAACCTCTGCTCATTTCACAATGCTCTGAAGAGTTCTGTTTCACATCACCTATGATTTGCTGCCCTGCAATGACCTGATCTGTGTTGAAGGACCACTGCCATGAGCTTAACTAAAATAATACAACCTTCAGGTTGCTCTCACTATTTTTTATGTGAACCACACTTGCTCAGACTATTTGGACCACATTTTGATGCTATTGCTCATGCTGAAGAGTTTCCTGTGCAAATATTATCAGTGTACTAAGGAATCAAACGCTATTTGTTGTCTCATGGAAAATGAGATACTCTTGTTTCTATGTCAGGTTATCTTCCATGACTTTTAACCTGTCTTTATACTGGAAATTAAGCCTTGACACCTTGGTCATGGTCATGCCATTGGAATTGCCTTGATGCATAAAGGGGTTAGGGATGGAAGAAATAGATCTTCTCCTGTCCAAGTGTAAGGATAGGAAAAAAGCTTGATGATAGGAAGAGATCAGGCAGAGCTACACTGATTATATTAGACTGTTACTGTTGCATACCTGTTATCTTAGGCTGCATGTTAAACTGATTTAGACTGCTCAAAGCATACTTATGTCTACTCTTGCATGACAAGACTCCCTTTCCATGTAGTGTGTGGAAGTGGACTGAGCTTAAAACCAATATAAAGCTGGAATGTGGTTGAGAAGTGCAAACAGATCTAGAAACTCAGGTCAGCTTTCAATCCAGTAACAGAATCCAAAGAGACCTTACAAAAGGATGAAGAAGCCAAAAGCTTATTTTGCCTGCCCTGGGTGCCAATGGCATGCTATCAGGCAGTCACAACTAGCCTCATCCTGGCCATACATGGCTTGAAGGGGAGAACTGAAACCCTATGTTATGCTCCTCTCTGGGCAGTACCCGCAACTAGATACTTTCCAGTTTCCCAGAACTAGCAAATTCTATGACTCACCACATAGCATTGTAATTATGGCTGTCAAACCTCTGAGTGTCTTTCTACACAGTCCTGGAGTCCAGCTTATCTGCCCAATATTGTATGAAAGATGAAAGAAACATAGGTTGTTAAAAAGCAGAGAGGCTTTTTGTCTTAGAAAAGCATGCTGGGCACAGATACAATCAAAGCAGAAATGGTTGCCATTAGTAATATTTTGATACCGCAGTCATGTTGTGATTGTAAGGAAACACGAAAATTAACATTGCTCTAGTTGTATTAGTAAAGGTGACCAGTCAGGTGCCATTTGGGGTCACTTGCAAGAGCCTCAGCTGCCACAGAACAGTTATGAGGCTGATATCTACAACACACTGAATGACACAGCAACCACAGCATAGCTCTCAAGGGTTTCCATCAAGACTTTCAGCAAATACTAAAGGTTCAAGGGTCTTAAGATCCAAACCCACTTTCTTCACTGCATACAGCAGTTTTCTCATATATTCTATAATTTAGAAACCTGATATATAACTCATGCTGTATGTGGTCTCTGTCTTCCCAGCCTAGTAGGTTTTCTACTCATTAATTATTTGTGCTTTTACAGCTTTACATCTGCATTTTTTCAAGTTCCTAAGGAGGTTCCCATTCATATCTCTGGAGTCAGTGCAGGGACTCCTTGTCTCTTTCTAGGGACCCTTCATTCATCTCACCTTTAAGGAAGGAGGAAAGATGGTGCAGGGACTCCCTGCCTCTTTCTAGGGACCCTTCATTGATCTCACCTTTAAGGAAGGAGGAAAGATGGTCAGAACTCACCTTTCTTGCTCATAGAAGGGAATAGAGAACTGTATCCTGAGTTACTACATCTGTTTTGTTATCTTTATGGCCTTCTTTGTTTCTTCCTACTTTGGAGAATAATATCAGTTGCCTAAGAGAAAGGGCATGGGGAGAACCCGTCCAGTTTATTTGAGCACCATCACTTTGAATTCTTTGCTGTTGGAGGATGGGGAAGTGCATGAGGCTGATGGGAAGGCAAGGCCAGAATTTGTGAGAAAGTAAGGGCTTGTCAAATCATCAACAGGATGATTTGAACAGCCCTCACCCAAGGAAAAGACAAGTCATTTACAAAAGTAAGGTGAGGAGACTCATAACTGGGAAATGTTGGGCAATTCTAGAGCCTAAAGTATGTGAGCAAACAAAGTCCCATGCACATTCTCTCTATTTCTTTTAAAACCCAAAAATAATCCAGAGTGAAGACAGCTGATTAATCAGTACCACTGCCCATCAAATATCTCCAAAAACAGTAAACACCAGCTGTAGCTCAGTTAAAATTGACAGCTCATGAAGGACAAACTTTAGTTCAGAGCTCTGTCTCTAGCCAGGGCCCTTTAAATTATTTTAAAGCAATTTTAATTGTAGAAATCAAAATGATAAGTAACACAGAGAATAGTGAGAAAGAAATGAATACATTGCAAGGAATAATCTAGTATTCTTTACTATTGAACTCAACAGTTCAAAGATAGGTAATCCATTCACAGCTCAAAAAACACTCTGCATGCATAAAAGACCTTTAAAAAGGGGTCCAAAGCAACAATTTGGATGCAGTTTAAAGAATTCCTGAGACTAGGGAAGCTCCCAGGAACCACAAAGACTTTTCTTTATCTTTTACTGTCTTCTTCTGTGAATAAATGAAAGAATGATCATTCTTTTCATTCTTTTCTCTGCCAGAGAAGCTCAGGTCTTATACCCTAACCTTTCCAAGTGCCACCTCGTACACCCAACAACTGCTGTGTTCTCTTCTTTTTTCTCTGTCTGAAACCATAAAGGGTGACCTTGTTTTCCTTGTGCCTAGGAATATAGCTTATGGTCCCGTTGTGCTCTACCTACTCCTCTCCTTTTTCTCATATGGGTTTTCTGACACTAGAAAACCCTTCCATCAAAAAGTCAACCAGATGGGTAGCTAACTATATGCTGGGGGAGAATGTGAAGGTTCTGAAATTTCACATGTCGGAACGAGTTAAAAGAACTATCAGATCCTTCTGCCTTGCATCAGAATACAGAAGCAGATGCTGAAATGTTAGTAATTGAACAGCTTTTTAAAGACAGGGGAAAAAAATCAGTGGAATGAGTTAATTAGATAATGAAGGGGATAGATTTAGTAATTAATTCAGGTTACATAAAGCATTTGAGAATACTATGCAGAAAACTCATTGAGAAAGGTCCATCAGGGGCTTGAATGTTCTCCCCCTCCTTCTCCTGACATTTCTGCCTCTTTAATGTGAAATCGTTTCTGAAAAATGCTCCCAAAATTTTTGATAGAACTCAATATGTAGTCATCAGTGAGTACAGAATTTTTTCCTGCTTCTGAACAAATGTTTAAGCCATTTGCTTTGGCAAGAAGGGTGAAAGATCTTGTATTAGATATGTGCAGATTAAACTTCTTGATAAGAATTCTGCTATGGGAATACACCTGGGGACCAGAGACAGAAAAGAAGACATATTCATATTGCACATGAAAGGGGTGCATAAAACCTACGTGTACACATGCTAGCAAAGATGGAATGGTTTTTAAACTCACCTAACACTAATTACTTTAATTTAAATTGCTGTCATATATATATTTACATAATCTTTCATAGGATGGTCTGGATTTTTAATAGCCAGGAGTCAGACTTTTTATTGATTAGAATTGGATCCAGACCAAGATGGTGGACTTTAAAATCTTGGCAACAAATGCCATCACACAAGCAAACTTTCCAGGAGCTGATACCACATGGTCTCTGGAGATACAGTTCACCTCAGCAGGTCCATAACTGAATATGACATTTACCACTGCTTCAGTGAATTGTTCAGATTGGAAAAGACCTCTAAGATCTTGGAGACCAACTGGTAACCCAGCACTACTGTATTTACCACTAAACTATGTCTCCATGTGCCACATTCATGTGTTTCTTGAAAACTTCCAGGGATGGTGACGCAACCACTTCCCTTGATAGCCTCTTCCAATGCTTGAAAACTCTTTTCATTAAGATTTTTTTCCTAATATCCAATCCAAATCTCTGGCACAACTTGAGTCCATTTCCTCTCATCCTGTCACTTGTAAAGGGAGAAGAAACCAAAACCCACTTGCCTACTCTTCCTTCCAGGTAGCTGTAGACAGAGATAAGGTCTACCTGCAGACTCCTTTTTTTCCAGGTTCAACAACCTCAGCTTCCTCATCCTCTCCTCACAGGACTTGTGCTTCAGATCCTTCACCAGCTCCATTGTCCTTCTCTGGAGCTGCACCAGTACCTCAATGACTTTCCCATAGTGAGGGGCCCAAAACTGAATATAGGATTCAAGGTGTGGCCTCATCTGTGTCAAGTACAGAGGGACAATCACTGCCGCCATCCTGCTGGTCACACCATTTTTGATGCACACTCCAGGAACCTCCTTAACTGTTTACTTTCCACAGTATTGTATCCCAGCAGAGGTCTGGTAAATTGAAGTCCCCCATGTGAACAATTAGCTGTTGTGAAACTTCTCCCACTTTCTTATAGAGCATTTCATCTGCCTTTTCATCCTGGTTGGGTTGTCTATAACAGACTCCCACCAGGATATCTGCCCTGTTGGTCTTTCTTCTGATTCTTACCCACAAACACTCAACCTTGTTGTCACCATCATTAAGCTCCAGACAGCCAATGCAATATCTGACATACAGGCTACCCCTCCACCTCCCCTTCCTTGCCTGTCCCTTCTGAACAGTTTATAGTCATCCACTGCAGCACTCCAGTTGTGGAAATCATCCATCATGTCTCTCTGATGGCAGCTATGTCATGGTTTTCCTGTTGTGAAATGGCTTCCAGCTCCTCCTGTTTGTTGCTCATGCTGTGTGCATTGGTGTAGATGAACTTCAGTTGGGTTACCAATCCTTGCTGACTTTTTGCTCTAATTCCTGCATGAGCATTCTCAGCTGGATTACCAATCCTTGCTGACTTTTTGAGGGGAGAAGCTCTAATTCCTGCATGAGCATTCTCAGGTGCTTCTGTGGTTTCTAACACATCAATAATACTTGCATCATTGCTGCTGCACCAACAACCCTTGCTTCTTGCTTCCAGAAGCCTTAATACTTGCATCATTGCTGCTGCATCAATAACCCTTGCTTCTTGCTTCCAGAAGCCTGTCCTGCTTCAGAAGGCCAGGACCAAATAGACTGGAAGCTCAGACATTCAGAGATTACAAGGAATCGTGGGAGAACCCTACCATGTCAGCCCCAAAGCTTAGAGTCTAAATTCATTAAAGGCTTTAGACAAGATTCAAATGTTTTAGACCAACTTTAGGCATCTATATAGGTATAGTTAACTGAGTTTTAAGGTGCCTTAAGCCTCCAGGTGTCATTGCTTTCATTAAGTCAGTTCTGGATAATGCTAACAACTCAATATCTTCTGTGTTAACAGCACTGGAGACCCAGGCAAGTACCTCATTCTAGGCTTTGATTAGGCTTTAGTCCTTTATGCCTGATTCAAATGTGATGCTTAGTCTTGTCAAAAGAGGTGTGTTGGAATAAAGGCTATACAGAACCAGCTACAGAATTCAGAGAATTTATGCAGGTCAGGGGCAAGAATGCTCAGTCAGAGCTCTTGTTTCTCATTCATTTTTCTTCATGAGTTCAGTTCTTCTGACCTTGTAGCTATTACTTGTTTCTCATTCAGGTTTTCTTCATGGGTTCAGTTCTTCTGACCTTGTAGCTATTGAGGGGTCCCCTCCTTAGAATATATAAATATTATGCAGTAGTTAACATTGCAAGACTCCTAGATTCATAAAATCATAGAAAAATTTAGTCTGGAAAAGACCTCTAAAATCATTGAGTCTGACTGTTGTCTCAGTCCGTTCTGTCACAGCTGTTTTAGCAATATTTAAGTATTCCCTGGACCAAACAGAAGGAAACTGATGCTATAGCACAGCAGCTATAGTATTCGTGTCCTTGGGGACTCTACACATCTCCTCCCCTTATGTGAGTGACTTAATTAGCAGACAAGAGGGTTTGGATTCTTCTTGTTCTAGAATTTGGTTGTTTCAAATGCTCAGGCTCCTGTGTGGGAGCTCAAATCACTACCCTGAAAAGAAAGAAGCAGGAGTGACACCACAATCAAATCATTTGGTGAAAAAAAACATTAATTGTGGACAAAGTTCCAGATTACGCTGCTTTACGAGCAGTGTGTTTTCCCCTGTAACAGAGAGATTGATCTTATATTCCATAAAACAGGACAGGCAGATTTTTTAAATGCATATCTTTTCTATCAACTAACCTAGGCAACTTCCTGATTAAAATGTTCACTTTGAAGATCCACTATATAGAAGCCTACCTTTTTATACGAACATTCTATGGCGCCTTAACGGTTAGTTTGGGAGCACATTAAGTTGGAGAATATGCTTCAATAATTGATCTTATATTCCATAAAACAGGACAGGCAGATTTTTTAAATGCATATCTTTTCTATCAACTAACCTAGGCAACTTCCTGATTAAAATGTTCACTTTGAAGATCCACTATATAGAAGCCTACCTTTTTATACGAACATTCTATGGCGCCTTAACGGTTAGTTTGGGAGCACATTAAGTTGGAGAATATGCTTCAATAAAATTTGAAATTTTTTTATACAAACATTCTATGGCACCTGAATGGTTAGTTTGGGAGCACATTAAATTAAGTTGGAGAATATGCTTCAATAATGAGAAATTTGAAAACAGCCAATTATAAATTGTTTCATTACAGGGGTCCTGCACACTAGTATGTACTAAAAGGGTGACCATTGACTATGGACTGAGATGTAGAAGTGCATTTGAAGTTGCTAAGAGGACTGGAGCATCTCCCCTATGAGGACAGGCTGAGGGAGTTGGGGCTGTTCAGCCTGGAGAAGAGAAGGTTGTGTGGAGATCTCAGAGCAACTTTTCAGTATCTGAAGGGCCTACAAGGAGCTGGAGAGGGACTCTGTGTTAGGAAATGCAATGACTGGACAAGGGGTTAATGGATTCAAACTGAAGGAGGGTTAGAAGTTTAGGTTAGATATTAGAAAAAACTTTTTTTCTCTAAGGGTGGTGAGACACTGGCCCAGGTTGCCCAGGGAGGCTGGGGCTGCCCCAACCCTGGCAGTGTTCACAGCCAGGCTGGATGAGCCTTGAGCAACTTGATCTAGTGAGGAGGTGTCCCTGCCCAGGGCAGGGGATTGGGACTAGATGATCTGTAAGGTCCATCCCAGCCCTTAAATTCTATGATTCTATGACTCTATGATTCGATGACTCTATGATTATAGTAACCACAATATGATGCCAGGACATTTGAACTAATTTTATACCTTTGTACAAGTAGGAGTCACTTGCAGTTGTGAGCTATCACAATGTATTGTTGAAGTTTACCTCCACTGAAAGTGTGCACTATAAAGCAAAATACTCTAGTTGTACAGAAGCAACTGGTTAAGAAAGAAATTACATTGCCTGATAAATCATTTCTTCACAATCACATTTTTTTAATGAATCTCAAAGCAGGAGTTTTACAATTCAGATACCACGTGGGTGCTAAGAAACTAAAGAAACTCATTCTTCGTAGGACTTCAATATGATAATGACCAAATCAGTGGCAGCAAAACTATTACAGATGAGCCACACTGAATGTGCTATGAGTTAAATATCTGAAGTACAATTCATCATCAGTGTATAAATAGGTAGGAATAGATGAAGAGTGGAGTAAAAAATATATACTTTGTTCTAACAATACATTTAGTAAATTTCCATAACCCGTTTCATTTTTTCACTGACTTTTTTGAGCCAAACATTCAAGACTTAGTTGAAACTGAAGATAATGTTAACACTTTGTCAAGCATTTGAATCGTTTCCAGTATATTGTAGTATAATCCGCTGTCCACAAACATCCCCTTCATTATTGCCTAATTACATGCAAATTTCATAAAATGAATGAGTTTTAAGTACTTGTCAATCTGTCATCCTAGGAACCACTGAAACATTTTGACTGCTAGATAAATAATCAGCAATAATCACACTATGCAAATTTGATATTTTCTGTACAATTATCTGAAACCATAAATAACTGGACACAAAGACATTTGGCATTCTCTCAGAAAGACTTGACCTACAGGCTTTTTTATTCCAAATAAACATGCCAGCAGAATTTTTAAGTTTCTGCCTAGCAAAATGTGACCAGTAGAAAAAAAACCAAACTACTGAGCATTTAATATATTTTATTTCAACCTGGGCAAGGTTTCTTTCTTTTGCTTTACTAACCCCCCCAAAATTAACATTATCAATTCTTGTTTTTTTCTCAGTTCCACATCTGTCCACAATTTGATTTCTTTACTTCTTCACTTCCCATCTGTAATGATCAAATTGGATTGTGTTTTTTTGTCTAATATTTTTCAATTAATAAGGGAACGAAGTGAGAGATATTGTTGACTCCTAATATTCCTCCTCTGTGTCCTTGTTGTAGATCTTCTATAGTGTTTCCTATCATGATTCATTTTGACATTTCTAATGCACTGCAGGCACTTCAGCAGAACCAATACCAGGAGGCTAATTATCAGAATTACAGACAAGCTCAGAAATACATAAACAGTAAATGCAGGTGAACTTGTGGACTCTAAAGCTACTTTTATTTTTTGTGTACTATGAGCGTTGCATATCTGTGTTTTTGTGCATATATGTACAGATGTATCTTGTTGTGTGTACTTTATGAATATGTTTTGAAACCTTAAATGTTGGCTCAGAATCTGATGTTTTTCTATAAACACTACCAAAGCTCTTGAAAATATAAACAAATAAGAAAGCAGTTTTTCATTTTACCAATGTCAAGTTTTCTCTGAGATAAATATTTCCATTAATGTTTACCACTGAAACAGCACAAAGGCTACACAGTAGGCAGACAGCACAAAATCTGTATTTAGAACTACTTCTTTCATGTTAGTTTATAACTGAATGCATATTAATTACAGTTGCATCGTTTTGTGTAAGAATTCTTGGTCCTGATCCAGCTGCCACTGGAGTGTCAGGAATCTGCACGATGCTAGTATGAAAGTTATTCTAAGGGGCTTAATACAATCTTTTTGTTCTTTAGACTTTCCACAGCTAAGACAGTTGTTTATGCAGAATCATTATTTGATGAATTTCAGCAATTCTGAGGTCTCAAACTGTTCTCGGATTTGGGTTAATTTCACTAACACACATACAGGAAAAAACCCTCAAATATCAAACATTTATACCAAACAACAGATTTATGTCAAAAGTAGTCTTGAAATTACACAACTCCAAAACAGGAAATCTTGGAAATTTTTTTTAAATCGAAATGTGCAGTATAAAGAACTGTTTCCAGTGGTTGAATGCTCATGCTACACTCCTTGCCAGCAGACCTACTGCTGCATAACAAAAATTATGGAGACTTCAAGTGATTGATATATTAAATGAATCGTGGTTTACTGCAGAAATATGAGAATTGTTTGAAGTAATGAACAAATGTAGGGATTTCACAATTTGTTCATGAATCATTTGTGAACTGGAAAAAAATATAATGAAATTCATCAGATAAATGATGCTTTTTGAACTATTTACTTACCTACAGAGAAGCTTGCCAAAGTGTTAATAGGTTAATGGCCTATTTTTCAATATCCTCAGTTTGGGTTCAAACTGAAGGAGGGAAAGTCTAGGTTAGATGTGAGAAAAATGCTTTTCCCTGTGAGGGTGGTGAGACACTGGCACAGGTTGCCCAGGGACGTGGTGGCTGCCCTGACCCTCATGATGTTCAAGGCCAATCTGGATGAAGCTTTGAGCATCCTGATCTAGTGAGGTGTCCATGCCCATGGCAGGGGTTGAGACTGGATGATCTGTAAGGTCCATTCCAACACCTAAAATTCTACGATCTGCCTATATATTTCAAGAGGGTCTTTTTACGTATTTATTCATCACAGGTAAGAAATTAGAAGTCTCTGAATACAATACAAGAATCGATATCTCACTTTTTGTGGGCAGATTAGCTATTAAGAGGTGACTAGGTAATGACAACCTAAAGTCTCTGAATACAATACAACAATCAACATCTCACTTTTTGTGGGCAGATTAGCTGTTAAGAGGTGACTAGGTAATGACAACCTTATTTATACTCCACACTAAGCTCTGGCAAACATGTGATGGCAACACAACTTGCAGTATACTTAAAAGTTCAAAATGATCTCTCTGAAACTCCTTTTTCTTATCAGGAATCTTAATGGAATTACTTTCTCTCATCTTAGCTATTCAGTATTCAAATATTTGAATTCAACAGTGGCATGTTGAAATGTGCAGTTGCAAATTGTTTCAAGACTTGCAGAAGCAGCAACAAGCCCAGCCAATAAATGTGTACCTGCTGGATAAGAAAATATGAAATGTGTGCCAGGCTGTCCTTTCCCAAATCCTGACAACATGAGTAGGAACCACAGTAATATTTGCTTGGTGACTGCTTAAAGACTGTACAAGCCATAGTGATCCACACAGCATCCTTTAAATTGTGATTGTTCTGGAATCTGTAATGGCAAAACATATTAGGATTCTGGACCCAAAAAATTTTTGTAAATAAGGTCTCTTGTGCCTATTTGCACTCATTTTCTTCATTTCAGCATATCTACTTTACATATTCTGCGTGTTTAAAATAAAAGTTATTGTTTCAAAAATAGGTTATAGAGAGCTGATATTATTGTCATTAGCTGAGTAGAAGGATGCTGTCATGTAAAGATAGGGGAAAATCCACACAGGTAAAGAGTGAACCACAAAAGACAGATTAATTATTTTCAATAGTACAAACAGGAAAGGATTTTCTCCTTTAGACATTCTTTCACTGAGAAGTGATGTGTTGTTTCTGATGAGGACAGAGGTTTGTTTAGGGAGGAGGGAAACATTAAGAATGGCTAATTATTGCAAAGCAAGTGCCTAGTCTTACCTGGGAGAATGACTCCCATTGATGATGTAACAAAACTTACCAATTAAAAATATATCTACTTTCATTTCATAGAAACATAGGTTGGAAAAGACCTCAAAGATCATTGAGTCCAACCCTACCATGGTTACTAGACCATGGCACTAAGTGCCACATCCAGTCTCAGCTTGAAAACTTCCAGGGATGGTGAATCCACCACCTCCCTGGGCAGCACATTCCAATGCCTGAGCACTCTCTCTGTAAAAAATCTCTTCCTAAGATCCAACCTAACCCTCCCCTGGCAGAGCTTGAGTCTGTGCCCTCTTGTCCTGCTGCTGGTTGCCTGGGAGCAGAGACCAACCCCCACCTGACTCCAACCTCCTGTCAGGGAGTTGCAGAGGGTGAGAAGGTCTCCCCTGAGCCTCCTCTTCTCCAGGCTGAACACCCCCAGCTCCCTCAGCCTCTCCTCATGGCACTTGTGCTCCAGTCCCTTCACCAGCCTCGTTGCTCTTCTCTGGACCTGCTCCAGCCCCTCAATGTCCCTCCTGAGCTGAGGGGCCCAGAACTGAGCACAGGATTCAAGGTGTGCCTCACCAGTTCAGAGTACAGGGTCAATAATAAATATATTAAAGATATGAAGCATAAAAATATGTCAAATAGTAAAATATTTATTGCAAAACTGATGCAGAGTTAATTATATATGAATAATTATATATTAATATGGAACTTATACTGTGGCCATTACACACCCAAGTGTATGTTTCAATATTCTTTCTTGGTTGTTGATAGCGATTCCGACAGCAATTCTTACTCCTTCCATCCATCCATCCATCCATCCATCCATCCATCCATCCATCCATCCATATCACTACTGCTGGTGCTTAGCACCTTTTACACCTCCAGTGTTAGGCTAAGTAAAAGCAGTTAGAGAGCAAAGCAGTTAGAGTGACATTATCAATACCAATTTGACTTCTCTGACTAGCTGAACACAAAGCTAATATAGCTCACAGCATTGAACTTGATTCCTCTTGTTAAGAGCATGTAAAGGATTTAGGAATTCAATTTTCCAAACTTGGTGACTGGAGACAAGTGAGAGGAGAGTAAAATAAATTCAAAAAACAACAATTGAAAAAAGTTCCTGAAATTTAATTTTTGAAAATTCACTTTTTGTCTGAGCAATTACAGAGATCTCTTTTGCCAGACAAAATCTTCACATCCCTTGCACTAGAATTTGAGTATTCTTGTCAGATCCTGGTAAAAATATCTTCTACCTTTATGTCTGTTTTTCTGGCAAGTTCTTGCTGATGCCACTAAGTGGAGATATGTTGGTCTTGCCTTGCACCACAAGCAGGAGATATTATTGACTGCTGTATTGGTAGCTGCACTGATACTCTCCAAACTGGGCAGGATCTGGTTCTAAAAGACAATAAGAACTGTGCAAGATTGGATTTTAAGGTTTTTCCCATGCAATTACTGCAAAAATTCTAGGAATCAGTGCCTCTCTCCAGATATTTTTGGTTTCAGTCTAGTCCTTACTGCGACAATTAACATACATATCATGTTCAGCTTATGAATTTCCCCATTGCTTCTGTGGGAAATACTTGCTTGTACACATGTAAGTAGATATTTAAGCAGCTCTTCTGAATTGCTCTAATGGTAAGATGCTTCAAGAAAATCCTGACACTCTGCTGGAACCCCTGAACCCTAAACCAGATCCTCCAGTGTCAGATCCAGATGCCCCTTCAACACTTCCAGGGATGGTGACTCCACCACCTCCCTGGGCAATATTCCAGTGCCTGAACACCCTAACAGGGAAAACATATTTCCTAAACATCTAATCTGAACCTCCCCTGTCTCAGTTTATGGCTGTTCCTTCTAGTCCTCTCACTGCAGACATGGCACTACTTCTTGTTCACCCATTCAGTATTGCAAGCAAATACAGTTGCTAACAATGAAAGTCAAATCCTTTTGTCCAGTCTGGTGCTCACTGCCTTCAACAAATACTGTTTTGCTTGGAAAGAACTTTGATGGGGAAATCACACCCTGAGCTGCAGGTTTATATTGGGGCATTCACACATACTTGTGTGAAAGGTGCAAGCACAGACCCTCAGCAGTTAAGAGCTGTGAGGAAATAAAGGCTGTTCAGGACGAGCACAGTCTTCAAGGAAACTACGTCATAGACTAATAAGCAGGCACAAATCTGACCCTTTTCTCTCCCATCATCCCTTTTCCTCTGAGCTGTATTTCAAGTACCTTTCTGAAAGCTTGGAAGTATTGGCTTTTTAAGCAAGAGTATTGGAAATAATCTGGTCACTAAATCCTGATAGCTGAAATTTGAAAATACACTGTAGGGTCAAGTAAGATATCTACCTTTGAAGAGTTTTGTCAGCCCGAGTGGTTTATGCTAAAGCAAGTCAATGGCATAGTCATACCAGCTTAAAATAAATTTCTCTGGGAAATCTGAGACAATTTTAATTATAGACTTTCCTATAACGTCAGTATATGCTATGTGTTTTGTCTTCTTGTCATAGTTGTGAGTGTTACTAGATATGTATACAGTTTTGAGCCCTGTAGTCTCAAAGTATCATATTTTGCACACTGGTTTATAAAAAGGAAAATGTATACATTTTGCTACATTCAGCAATCCACTGAAGCACATAAAATAATTATAAACAGATATTTTCCTCCCTTGTTTTGGTATTGCATACATTTATTTTATCATGCTGTCATTGTTACTCAGTTTCTAAGGTCAGTCTTTTTTGACATTAGTTAGCCTGTGGAGGTAAGTGGTATTTAAAGTATAATTCTGTCCATCAGCTTTTCTGAGTGCCAGTATCTTGACATGAATTGCTGTGCATTTATCAGCTGGGATATGGATAGTCCCATTAAGTTATCACAGCATCAGACTATTCAGGAAGCTTTCCCCATCACTTAGCATTCTTGAATGAATTTATTTATTAAAAGTGTTGCATGCAGTGTTAAGATAATTCTTAGCTATGGTACGTGTACAGTGGGTGAAGTGAACTATGTCTCAGGTTTCATGGCCTTTATTAGTCATTATGCTCCTCTACCTGTTTCTCCTCTGCCTTTACTGCCTGTGCAATGTGTCAGAGAGCAAGATGTCAGACACTGTGTGCTACTGCCAAACGCTCAAGTGATAGAGGTTTACCAACAGAAACTCTGGCCTAGTGACCTCCTACATTGAACTATTGATTTCAGAGCAAATAATTGGGTTTCAAGAACTTTTCAATTGGTTCTGCAAAATTTTTTAGAGGGCAGAAGCAGTTGCAGAGTAATGACATCTGGGGACAGTACAACTGTGGCTCCTTTCCTCTGACATGTATTTTCCTCACTGAAGCTGGTGAGAGGTTACCATCACTGGGGCAATTCCTAGTGATTCAGCACTTTATTTAATGCATTAGGTGACTGCTGCAGTCGAAGCTCTGCGATCTTGATGGATAACCCTTTTTGTTCACATTTAAGTTTTGATTAAATTTTTCATCAAAGATTCAATTTTTGTTTAACCAGTTCACCTTTTGCCCCAGTGATTTCCCCTGGCTAACTCTACTCTTGACAGATTGTATAGACTTGTTTTCTTGCAACTATTGAGGAAATTGTTAGGGCTTATGGTGGAAGTCTTGGCTAAAAATCAGTGCTGAATTAATTGGGTGGTGATGAGTTGCAGTCTGGTGCATCTCCAGACTGAGCTAAGATATTGGGATGATGTGTTAGATCTTACCCAGCTCTAAACATTAGACATCTTTTCACTGAGATTATACCTTACTAACATAACCTTACTAACATAAAATAATAGTGAAAATAGGTGAAAACCTTGTCACTGTCCCATGACTTATATTTAGCTAAGTATTTATTCATTGTGTTTCAGTCAATCATTGAGAGTTTTCAGTAGGCTAAAAATGCTGTGTTACCAGAAGTGTCTATGTAGCACATTATTCACTAAAAACCAGGACAAATTGTGAGTTTATTGCACTAATTTGCATAATTTATACTTGATAAAATATTAAAAGGGCTATTGATGACATAAACACACCAAAAAATCTACAAATTTTACCACTCTATGACTCTAAATCAAATAAAACCCCCTGTTCCTTAAAATGTAAAAACAGCTAGTGTCCCAAAAACATGAAACAGATTTGCAATCAATCCTTTACAGTAATGACCAGGCTGCCTTTTCAATCCAACAGAATCACACATATGTTCCCTACAAGGCTTGTAACTTGGTGTCCTTAAGCAAAATTTTCATTTCTGATTCATAATATCACTAATCAGTGAGAGTTTGAGAGCCACATGGGCCAAAACATTTAAACACCTTTTCAGAATAGGGTTGTAAAATGGATACAGTCTATCAATAAGTGAAAAATAAACTTGTTCCTAGTTAAAGAGTGTGGTATTTACAGAATGCCTAACTTCCTTTCAGTCCTCAAGTCATTGCTGAGATCCCTTCACTGTCGTTGATCCACTGCTTTTCTTTCCCTCACATAAACTACTGGTTTTCCACTTTCAAAACCAATGTAGAAAGTCTGACTTTCTCTTCACTCTTGCTCCTTAATGCCCAAAAAGAATGTCCTGTTACTAAATAGATGCACTAAACTCACCTCACACAGTTAATAATTAAACGATAATTTTTAATTTTTTTTGGTATTAGGGAAGGTTGTCACAGATTTCAGAAGCTAATTAAAGCTCCTAAGTGCATCTTTCAAACAGCTTCCTTTCAAAAGTGATCTAAACATTGTTCCTTGCTGCTAAACCTATGGGATTTTTGTACTGGAATGGCAGATGAGGTATGTTATCAATCACACAGGGCTCTATTAATTTTATCACAACTCCGATGGCTGTTGACATTAAATGGCACAAATTTGGCCATTGTGGTCCCTGAGGTAGTGCATCTTCACATCCTTTCAAATGCTAATCATAGTTTTGACCTTAAAAAAAAAAAAAAGACTGTTTTTATCCCCAGCAAACCTCTTTCTCTCCCTCCTGATAGCAGAAGCATTTTCACAGGGCCATTTCTCTGCCCACACTGCTTTGCTGGTGGGATTTTCTCTCTTTTTTTTTTCTTTTCTTTTCTTTTTTTTTTTATAATATTAAAAAGCATCCTTATAAGATTTCAATAGCTACTTAGGGGAAGGGTTGCTACACTGTAGTGCTGACGTTAGCTTTCACTGAGATGAAGAGAAGAGACTGCTTGATGATGATGACGTTTCAAGGACACCACTGGTATGGAATAGCTTTCTCTCTGGGTCAGTCAGTGTTTCAGATTGCTTAATTACTGTAAATTCACACAGGTAGCTGTGATGAACACATGGAAAGCCATTAGGAGGTCTCATCTATTGTTTAACTTCTGAGAGGAAAAAGATAATTGTTGAAGCGGTGAAAGAGTTCTGCTCAAGCTTTTCGTAGGCTATCACTACCTGTCTGTCACTGGGAACTGTCTAAAATAGTTTTTGTCATCTCCATATTAATATTAGGCACAGCATTATTAAACAAAATGGCTGTGTCATATCTGTTTCAAGGTCACCTAAATTACAACAGCAGCGTTGTGTTTTTTGCATAAAATAGAATATTTTGGACTTTGTTTGGGTTTATTTCTAGTTCTCCTTGTAGTGTCTTTTTTAAAAATGTTAGTCCCTCCTCTGTATCTTTGCATTTAACTAGAAATTAATGCACTTTTATCCTGAAAACAAACCCAACCCTACTCAAGCAGAATGCAGTACATTCTTTACTATTTAAGATGACAGGTGTTTATTGCACCCAAACATAGCTTCGTGTTCATAAAAAGAAAGTGTGAATATATGGGATCTTTTGTGCCAAATTTTCCCTCAGCCTTTGAAACTGAAATCTGATTGATGTCAGGGATCTAAGGGCAGAATTCAGCCCTTTCATATAGGGGCAGTGGGTGAAAAGTGTGAGAGGGGAAAATAGAAACCTAATATATGTGAGCATGATGAAGATCAGAAGATATTGATTCACAGACTGGCTTTATTATAAAATTAGTCTCAGAATCCACATTGGTCATTCCCCCTCAGTTTTCGTGGCAGAGGCACCTCTAGTTAGGCAAATGGATTTGTTCACTGACAATGGCCTTGTAAGGGCTCAAGGGGATTAATGTGAAAAGGACAATTCCTCTTTCCTGAAAAGTCATGAAATTACACAGAGAAAACAGTGCCTTGTGTTTGGATGATTCTAAAAGATGTTCTGTTTCTAAAGACAAAGGACTATGTGTTAGGTGACCATGATCCTTCTTTTTGAGCACATGTACTTGGATTCATGACTGCAGGTCCAGAAACTGGTTGTTGAGCAGCAGGAAAGGAGTAATGTGTTCCCACAGAAATGGCAACTCTAGTAATCGGTACAAAAGTTAAACCCTGGTCTTACAGGGGTTAGGACATAGTTCTAAATGGATGTACTGTCTCATGTTAAAAGGTCATCTCTTATCTAAAGCTTCTGCAGGAAGTATTTGTGACTACAGTGTTATTTCTTCTATAGTGCTGATGGTCTTTGAATGATGATCTTTGAGAAGTAAGGAACACA
>NW_008692007.1:33187-50575 GCF_000695815.1 Acanthisitta chloris
ATTGATGGATAGATAGATAGATAGATAGATAGATAGATAGATAGATATGGATGAAGCAATGGGTTCCATTAATAAAAATGAAAAAAGAAGACACATTTTTTCCAAGTTTTACTTTAGGGATTTGATAGAAATCTTTAAAATATTTAACAAAGCTTAAAGAGTTTCATTTTGGAGTGTATAGCAACTCTTGAGACAGAGTTTGCACCAATATTTTCTGAGACTTCAAAAGGCAGAAGAGACATATTCATACAGTGGGTAAAGCTCTAGGATGGTGGTTCAAGATACTTGACTTCCAGTCCCTTGCTAGCATTGCTTTGCTCAGAGGCATTTTAGCCAACTCTTTACTTGTCTTCAGTTCTCTTACCTATACAATATGATGATAATACTTGACTTCTGTCCTAAAGCAATCAGAGATCTTGGAAGGTGAAAAAACCCCTTGTATGAACAGTTCATATTATTCTAGATATGTGCTCATGGCATCTTTGGCCCTTAAATTTCCATTTATAAGGATACTTTTCACAAATGTGGAATCATTATTTCACTACTCTGATTGTTGTAATTTGATGAGGGAAAAAAACTGTTCCTTGGAGTAAAGGGAGTCCAATATGAAAAGAAAGAGTCAAAAAAAAATCAGCTATCATTTAATGGTAGGAGTCAAAAGGCTTTTTTTTTCTTTCTAGGCAATTGTGTCTCCCTTAAGAATGTAATAGCCCAAGAAGGTTCTTACTATATTCTATTTATGGAGACTTTTTGAGGCGAGTTATGATAATATCATTAGCAGCCAGTCAACAAGCCTGATAGGGCACAGGAAACTTATAACATCTTTCAAACTGACCACACTTGTCTATATTTTGGCATTTCTTAAAGCTTGTTTTTCAGGTAGTGTACTCTAACATTTTCCTTGGAAGGAAAATATTTATTCAATGTATTCTGCAGATATATTGAATTCTTTATGATCCCCTTTTAAAGGTGTAGTTCTGCCTGTGAAACACTAAATAATCTTGTTCTATTTATACTTTCCCAAGAATTCCAATACTGATTAGCCCATGCTAAGAACTAATTGCTTGCCAAATTTCATTAATTTGATTTTAAACCAACAGCTGAATTATACAAAAGAAAACAACCATTCAAAACAGATAAACTTCTATTATCCATATACTCATATAATTTTCAAAAAAAACCCCACGAAACACAAAACAACAAAACCAATTTATTTTTCTTTAAATTGTCAACTTCTAGCCCCAAGCACATTTTTTATTACTAGTGCACAATCCTATAAAAATAGAGCTTTATAAATGAAAACATTGACAGACCCTTAGCGATAGTGGCACTGCAGGGAATAGCTATAAACAACATTTTTATTCCTCAAGCATACCTTACCCTTGAAAGTTTACACTAATTACCTGTAGTTTTGTTAATGTTTTAAGCTGCCCTTCATCTCTCCCATCCAGACATACCACTCAGCTTCCTCAACAGATATATTCAACAGCTTCTGTTCACACCTGACATCAATTTCCTTTGATGTTCACAGTCTAAATGAGAATGCTACAGCAAGCTGTATTTGTGAAGTATACAGGATGCCTTTAAAATGATGGCAGGTATTTTCCTCATTAAAGCAGCCATAACAGATAGTTAGATATGATGCTGTCCCTCACCTTCCTGCTAATTAATGACTATGATTGCAACCCAAATAAGATCAGGCAATTAAATGTGATAACATTTCAGAAGTGAAGAAAACGTACAACAATCTTGGAATAGCTTCCTGTAGATAAATAAAGTTGATCTTAGCAAAATTAACATATGAATGTACCATTCTATCAAAAAATTACACAAACTAAAGAATGTAGTAATTTTACTTTTAATTGAAACATACACCATAGTGGAGATTGAAAGTATAAGTAAGTCCCATATCTGTTTTGTCATTTATATTAGCAATAGAATTGTTTGAATTCTTCAAAGGAAAATCTGTGAAAGGATGTCTTTACCACTAAAATATAACCTGGAAATATTTCTGCATCAGGATGGAGAACCTCTCCCAGTTCTATGTTCTACAGCTGAGCACCCTCTAGCAGCACTAAACACTGGAGTGTTGCCTGTCCCAGTGTCTCTAACAGCTCTGACCATGAGCTTGGACTTTATGACTACTAAAATCTTCAGCAGGGACATCATTAATGTTTAAACTTGCCATCATGAAGTTTCAGAACTGTGGTAGTGATAGAGAAAGTTGTGAATCTTGGAACTACTGGTTCCTGACAGACTGAAGCAGGAAAGTTGTGAATATTGAAACTACTGGTTCCTGACAGACTGAAGCAGAAAACACAGCATTAATCCATATTTCCTCACGGTCCAGAGGATTTCTGTACTCACACTGGTGATAATGATTGATGTATTGATTTTGAAAACTCTGTTATTTGTCCTTTCAGCTATAGACTTACAATACAGTTATCAATTCTGTATCTGTGAGCCAGTTTTAGTACAAAACGGGGTGCTAACAACAATACACATATGGAAAGGACAAATGTTCTGCTCCGTTTTTCCTCTGGTGGGGAAGTACAAGGGCCAAGTGCTGGGCAAAATGGGGGAGTTGACATATAGAAAGGACAAATGTTCTGATCCATTTTTCCTCTGGTGGGGAAGTACAAGTGCCAAGTGCTGGGCAAAATGGGGGAGTTACCATGCATTCTTCTTTTTAGCTTGTCTGGAGAGCCATAGGTCAGATAACACATAAAATACTAAGAAGAAGAATCCCATTAGAACAGGAAACATTTTTGAGGAGTACTGTAGTAAATAAATTCGTCGAGAAACCCTGGAGAAGCATTGAAATTACTACACATTGGTTTTGTCCTTCTCTGGCCTTTAGGCTTGTTATGAGTGTATGGAAATCAGACACATCCATCATCTTCTCTTTAAAAGGATCTTCCTATTGCTAAACTTGCTCTCCAACAATGAGCACCTTCCTTCAGGTGCATCTTCTGACTGGCTCACATCATATCCACAGCTCCTGCACAATCACAGGGCTATCCTAAAACATAGCCATGATGACTCAGTGTCCTGTCACTGAAAAACACCCCTGAGAGCAGCAAACTGGGATGGATGAGTCTAAGCAGAGGATCACTATATTTACCAAAATCACTTTCTAGACCTAGAGAATACCAATGGGCAGTGCTTGATATTGTAGTGTCACAGGGAAAGATGATGCACCAGGACATGCAGGCCAAGACCAACAAAGACATGTGTGCATATCTTCAGATCTATGACTATAGACTGTGACAACTGCTGGCCAAAGTGTAGCAGAGGTATGCAAGGCAGGCACATGGTGTGATTGTTGGGGATGTCCTGTGTAGGGTCAAGAGTAGGACTTGATGATTCTCGTGGGTCCCTTCCAACTCGGATTATTCTGTGATTCCGTGAAATAATTTTGTCCTTTCTGAAATTTATACTTCCTTGAGATGCAAGGTAAATAAGTAAACAAAATGGGTAAATGAAAGCCACTTTCCTGTTCTGTGTGGATTTGGAATTTGTATAGGGACAGTCAGAATTTTGGATCCAAAAAGAAAGCATAGAATCAACTGGGTTGGAAAAGACCTCCAAGATCATCAAGTCCATCCCTACCGTGGTTACTAGACCATGGCACTAAGTGCCACATCCAGTCTCAGCTTGAAAACTTCCAGGGATGGGGAATCCACCACCTCCCTGGGCAGCACATTCCAATGTCTGATCACTCTCTCTGTAAAAAAATCTCTTCCTAATATCCAACCTAACCCTCCCCTGGCAGAGCTTCAGTCTGTGCCCTCTTGTCCTGCTGCTGGTTGCCTGGGAGAAGAGACCAACCCCCACCTGACACCAACCTCCTTTCAAGTAATTGTAGAGGGTGATAAGGTCTCCCCTGAGCCTCCTCTTCTCCAGATATCTAGAGCTGTGTCAAAACTTCATGGATATTTTGAACAGAGGGGAAAGGGATGAGCTCTAGAAGTAGTGTTCTTTGTTATTATTGCAGCATTGAAGCCTTGGGTCCACATCTTTGTTCCAGTTCCCCATAAAACCTGAAGGTCAGGATCAAGGGGTTAATGCAGGGTTTTCATGAAATATTAATTTGCTGCAAACTTCACATGCAGTAGTTTAACATTCGGTGTACAATTTGGTTTAAGCGGTGGCTGGGGACATGTTTATATGCAATTAAATGAAAAAGCAGTTTTCCTACCCTCTCTGACCTCTAATGTGAAGAAAACTGTAACCGTGCAGCATGTTTTTTTTCGCTTGCACCTTGATGATCAAAGGTAAGAATGTTTTTGTGAACTAAATATATATCATTTTGCCACATTCTTCCACTTCGGTGTTTTATTTCCATAAGAAAAACTAATTAAAATATATGCTAGCATGAAGTTTAATTGTAGTTAACTACTCTCTCCCTCTCCCCTTGGTCTGACAATGATGAAATAGTAAGTATTCAAAAGATGAGGTCAAATTACAAGAGCATGGACTTTGTGTGAGCACTTTTAGGATGTAAAGCATAAGCAATATCATAAGTCAAAGCTGCTTTGCCATAGACAACATAGCTATGACCCAGCAATGAAAAAATTTGCAAAGCAATAGAGCTGTCCAGAGAGACTCTGTCGGAACTGTTTAAATCTTTGAAATCTAAAGGTCATCCTAAATCTAAAAGGCTAAGTTCAAAAATAATTTTGTCAAAATAAGAAATGGATGACCCTTAAGACCACTCACAAGGGCTGCAATAGATTAAAAATTTTTACTCTGATACCAGTGTCATTCTAAATACACATTCAAGATTGAAAACTAGCAGGTTCTTGGGATTTTTTTGCTCATTCCTGGTCAATATAGACCTATGCCTTTCCATTTAGTTGCACAGCAAAAATTGCCCTCTAGTCCCTCCTCCTTACACAATGTTATGTTGGAAGCATTGTAAACCTTCTTTCTAATCTGGCAATCTGATATCTCTGTTTCAGACATAGAAAATCAGGGTCCTGAATGTCTGGTTTGAGCCCATTATCACCACTTCTGATAATGAACATTTCCCCATGTCATCATTCACAAACTATCTCCAATTTTAAGGCTTTTCAATCTTATCTCCCTCACCTTACCTTTACCTTTTTTAACTCAGGTCTTATTGTGGAGGGTGTTAGACCTCCCCATGCTTTCCAAAAGACATCAGCCATTAGATACAATATTAACCACTTTTAAACTTTTCCTCATTCCATCCATAACCCACAGGAAAAACCTGTCTTAAAATATTAACCACTTTTAAACTTTTCCCCATTCCAACCATAACCCACAGGAAAAACCTGTCTTAGCAGTATGTATCACCAGAAAATTCAGTGGTGAATCTCAGCAGTGAGAAAGGATGCAAACCACATTCATCAGTTACAACAGTACCAGCTCCAACATGTACTTGAAATTCAAGCTAAAACATTTTAAGATTTGACACAGCAATAGAAGCTTTCTTGCTTCTGACATGGAGGTGGCAATAGCAAATGAAAAATGAAAAATTTTGTTGTATCTTCAAATGAAAATTCTACAGCAATTGTCATATACTGGTGTACATAGTTATGTTTGGTATATTTTTGTATTTTTTAATGAGTGGTACAGGTGTACAGTATTGATGGAATGGTGAGCATCTTTTAATTCTGATTTTATTCATTTGAAAAAGAAACTTGTTGCAACACTGAAATCAGTGAAAATACACTCTTAGAAAATTTGCTTTAGGTTACAGACAAATCCAAGAAGACCAACCACTGGAATTTAAATTATGAGGTACACCAACATTTTTTCAGTTTTATTTCTGACTTGAGACACTTACTTCTGAAACTTTTTCTTGAGGTCTCCAGAATAAATTTTAGTAACAGAGACCAAAATGTAATATTACAGTTTTGCACCCTCCAGACAAGCTGCTTCTGTTAATACTGAGCACTTGATTAATCATGTTTAGACAGACTTTTCTCTTCAGCCTGGATTTACTAAGAAAGTACCAAATTAATCACAGGCATGATCCTAATGATTTCACTGTGTTTATGCACGTTATTTAGTTTTAGCACTTTTGTGAGGAAATGCAACTGAATTCACATCCTTCCATTGTCTGTCAATCTTCCATCAATTCTCTAAGCTTTCTCACCTTATATTTGCCAAACACAGATGATCAGTCTGATGGCTTTATAACTGTAAATATTTTTTTTTTCTTACTTAGACAAGGAAAACTGTTGCTAACTACCCAGTTCTGGACTCCTGTAATGTTTTTGTTATAACACTTTAAAATTCAGTTAATGATATTTCATAGGCAGATCAGAGCTGGATGAAATTGAGACTTTTAAAAATTTTATGCTGGCAAGCACCCAAACCAGGTCGTTTTACCAAAGCATTACTTTAAAATCATGTTGTCCCCAACATGCCCTGGCCCAGGGGCAAGACTATTGACATGTGCTGAGTGGAATACTCTATTTTTCTCTAGGTAGGCCTCAGGTTTAACTGTTTAGTTGCCTGTGACTGCATATAGTGGAAGAGGATTTTGCAGCCAGAATAATTTCCCTAAGCCACTACTTTAAAGGTGTTACAGACTGGCATTTAAACATGACTGACTTATATTCGTTCCAACCAAATCAGAAACACAGCAAGAATAGTCTCTTCTTGTAGGTCAGTTTACCATTGTAGAGATTTATCTGCTCTGCTAAGGAGTCAGGCATAAAACCCCAGCAAACTTGAGAAAATTAATCAAACTTTTTTAAAACCTCAGAAGGGGCTTCAGTCAACAGCAAGGCTAATGAAAGTTTAGGTTACAGCTTGTTATATGCATCTTGACCTTAACCATAAAAATCTTGGTGATGGCCCAGACTAAGATGTGTTTATACCACTTCTGGGGCTGAAATCCATATGCACATGGAACTATTAGAGCTTTTGTGAAAGACAGGGCTAGTGTATGCACATTAAACCTATCCCAGGATAGACTTGTAGCTGGCTCTGATGGTCTTTTGTGAAAGACAGGGCTAGTGCATACACATTAAACCTATCCCAGCATAGACTTGTAGCTGGCTCTGATGGTCTTCTTGTCCTGTTAAAGGTTTGTGTAATTTGGAGAGAGATCTGCTAAGTTCTCCAACATAATCAAGCACCAAAATGGCCTCTTTGAAATACTGTGTGCTTTTTCATTTTGTTTGGGTTGAGAGATGCTTTGTTGAAAACCTTCCCCTAAAGATTTCTCATTAACAGTGCACCAAACTGATTTTTTATTCAGAGCTCTTTGTTACTGTATTATCTCTATCAGACTAAACAAAATCAAATATCTAATGTCTAACTTGGATATAGTCAATACATGTTAATATTCAGAAATGCTCTCTTTATCACCTTTTCTTCTTTAGTGAGCCTTGAAATCCAGTTTCCCCAAAATATTCTTCTGGACACAGTAAATTTTCTTTCCTGAGTTTAAAAAAAAAAACCACTTCTGTTTCTATGACAAACATAGATGTAAATACTACAATAAAAAGTTGTATAAAGGGTCTTTTGTACTACCATGATCTTTTTGTAGTTTAGGACAGTACATGTCATAGAGCTGCATACAGCTTACCACAAGATATCTTGAGAAATACACATTGTGGTTCCTTCTCCTGTGTTTGTCCTTTTGTCTGTTGTACTACCAAGAGGTTTTTTTGCCCATCACATATTTCCAGTCCATGTCCTGCCATACGACCAGGTCCTGCTGTCCTCTGAACATAAATAAATGGTCATCAGATATGTCCTTGCCACATGAATTGCAGCAAGGTCCAAAAAATCTCACTCAGGGTGTTGTTCTGCTCCATGATATGTCCACATCTCCTTTCTGGTGATGGGACCCACAGGAGAGAAGGCAGGATGAAAGAGAACCACTGAATAATTCAGGTAGCCATGGGTGGGTTGGATGATTTATCCAAGGGCTCAATTGGACCCCTGGCCATCCCTGGCCACCTGAGGCATCAGATGTAGGAGTCATTTCTTTCCTGGGAGTTAAGTTTAAAAATGAAAATTACTATCTTGTCTTCCTAAAATTGTCCTAAATTTTTTGTTGCTGTTTACAGTATTTTACCCTAATCAGCTCTGGAGCTTGATCCTGACAGGATTTTAGTCCCATTCCTAAGCTTTTCTAATATTTCACAGAGTTCTCAATGTAAGCTATATTTTGAAAACAATCTCTTGGGCTTATGAGATGGCTCTGTCAGCAGATATCAAAGTAATACAAAGAAGAATATTTTATAATTACTTTTCTTCTAGAAAGGAGGAGCATAAGGCACAAAAAGAGGCAAAAATAAGCTTATGGTAGATTTTCAGGGTATCTGAAAGACTAGAAAGTCTGGTTCTTTTCCCATAGGCCTGGATACATTTTAAGGAGTAATAATATTCACAAAACTTCTTTTATGGTTATTTATTGTCCTGAATGACATAGCTATCTCCTTTTCTTTTTAAAACCCCTGTTAAAGACCATTGTCAGCAGAAATGGTATCTTGCCCATATCTAGTGGCACAAAGAGTTGCAGAAAATGGAGATGAGACTGAGAGTTGATTATCTGATTAATTTTGCCAAGCACATATCTAGCATAGAAAAGTATTCTATGCCTCAAGCATTGTAGTACAAATGTCCCAATTAGATGCATGACTGATTTTGATTTGGCTCATTATTTATGCAGAACATTGGCTACTGGCTTATTGTCTTACTAAGTCCTGCAATATGACCCTTAATACTGATTGTGTCTAGTACTAGGAACACAATTTCATTTTTCTTAAGGCTGCATATATCATTGCTGTTGTTGTTATTGTTATTAATATATAAAATAGTGCTAATCATCATCATCTCTTACTCCCTTGATAGTGACAGAGATCTGAGACAGAAGAGAAATAATTCCAAAATCTTGAAAATAATTGCATGTGAACAGCAGTCGTGGTTTTATCAAACTTTATCTGCCCAGGAGTTAGACCTGGAAGACTAGACCTTAAATGTCATTTATAGTCAGTGGTGGGAAAGACACACTTCTGTAAAGTAACTCAGCTATCAGAAAATAAAGTCTAAGACACATCAGACAACTTATTTTCTGGAAGCAATTATTTTGTTCTACTGATGGTAGTGAATATACGAGTGACTTGTCCCAGTCTGGGACACTCAAATTTTGACTGCCTTCATTCAAACATTTGAAATCTGTCCCAAGAGACTCCATGAAACTTTGAGCTCTCATGTTTAAAGAGAAACCTTTGAAGCCAACTTTTAGACTGCTTCCATGAAGTAGTACAGAAAGGGTGTCACTAGAAGAAAATGCTTTCAAGATCTTTTAAGTGAAACTAAAAATCTACTGAAAACTCTGCTAGCTCTTTACTGGTCTACTTTGCAGTTTTTCTTTGGATAATCAGTTTCTCTGGGAAACAGTTTCTCTGGGTAACAGTTTCTCTGTTGCTATAGGGTCATGGAAGTTTTCAGTGCAAATCTTTAAAACCTCTGCAGGATAATGCATAAATATATTTCTGCCAAGTCCTGCGTGTCAGTCTCAGAAACGTAGAGCCCCAAATATCCATCTCTAATAAAGAGCTATAAGACATGCAAGGAGATAGAATTGTGAAGCTTCTTCACTGAAAGCAAGGGAATTTTTAAAAGGAATTAGATGGGTAATTAACTCCCTGTCTCATTAAGAACACATATGGTTAGCCACCTGAGATGCTGGAATTTTAAAAGCTAGTGCTGGAGCAGAAGAAAATGTCAAGATAAAGCCCAATATAGTCAATGGGACTATGGAGCAACCAGATGGAGTTCACAGCTCTTTTCAACCACATCTTCCTAATACACTAATAAATGAACTATTGAGAATATATTTGGAAAGACCACTCTTTTCAACCACATTTTCCTAATACACTAATAAATGAACTAACTATTGAGAATATATTTGGAAAGACCATATTTTAAGCTAGCATGGAAGAACAGTCTACAATAGCAATCATTCAGTGTTTGCAACTGTGATATTAAGACCACAGATTGAGCTTCAGCCAGCACAGCTCCAGTTTTGCATATAAACCTTTTGCAAGTTATTCTTCTTGGCCAACCTAGGCAGCAAGTATTATTCAGCAAATTGCTCTGATGTGTGTTTCAGAATATGGAGACATTTAAGAAAATTATGAGCTGAAATGCAGCTCATGAATGTAGAAACATGGAATCACAATATCAGTCAGTTTGAAGGGACCACAATGGGTCATCTGGCAGAACTTTCCTACTCCAGCAGGGCCACCCTAGAACACATAGCTCAGGATTGTGTCCAGATGGTTCTTGAATATCTCCAGTGAGGGAGAATCCACAACCTCTCTGGGCAATCTGTTCAGTGCTCAGTGACTGCACAGGAAAGAAGTTCTGCATTCTATTCAAGTGGAACTTCCTGGGCATCAGTTTTTGCCCGTTACTGCTTGTTTTATTAGTTTCCACAGGTGAGAAGAGCCTGGCTCCATCATTTTGGCACTTCCCATTCATATACTCAAAAACATTTATAAGGTCCTAAACATGATCACAACATCACAAGAGGACCTCACAAAATCTGTCTCCCATTAGCTCAGTAAGCAGTGTGTTCACTTGAGTCTCATTAATATTTAGACACATAGGTCTGAAAATATTTTGAAACACTGAAAAGTCATCAAATTAAGGAAATTCACAATAAATGTGTTAGGCATGTATAGCAGCATAAGCAGCAGAGCTCAGAAATGCTCATTTCCACAATTCAAGCTCACAGCTCTCATACTTTTATTATGTGAACACTTTCACTGGATTTTCCCTGGTGTGGAGATTCATGATAGTTCATGCTGGCATAGTCTCTCTGGTATCTAATAAAGATTGATCTTGAGATTCAGAATCTTTCTCAGTGAGGATGCTAAAAAAGGGAATTCACTGCTCCCCAGCTGTCAAATTTGGTTAAAATTGGCCAGCAGGTACAAAAATATTGAGATAGATGCTACATGCACAGAGAAGTTTAAGTAATACTACACAATTCTCGCTCCTTTATGAGCCAGGGTAAAGGTGGATATCTGATCCAAAGAATGAATTTATTTTTAAAATTCAACTAATGCCCTTCCTTTGAAATAAATGCAAACCCCCCCAAACTTTCAGATCTCTGGAGCTACCATGGAATTATCTTCATACTTTGTGTGGGGAATCTGCTACTCACAAAAGAATGTTAAAAAAGGCTTAACTTTCATTTACAGTACATCAGTCATCTCATATTAAGGAAAGATCTTTAATACATTCTATTCTGCACCCTTCCTTTACTCATCACCATCCAGAATGTAAAAATATCTTTTTAGAATCAAACTACGATGAATATTCCTCTTCTCAGGAATGATTCTAAAGCAGCAGGTGCTCATGTTTAGCTAAAAAAAATATGATAATAGCTCAGGATTCCATATCGTACATGGGTCTTTGACTTACTCATGACATCTTCAACCTTTATTCATGTAAAATAGTGGAAGATGTGTGACAAACAGCTACTCTCCAGGAAATCAAAAATATCGAGGACTGATCTGCCATCTCATCAAAGGTTCCTTCTGGAATGTTTCTTCTGCCTAATCCAGCAATTTGTTTCTGTGAGTAATATTTTTTCATGTCATTATTAAAAAAGAATTGTGGTAGGTAGAATTAAATATGAAATTGTTAAGTAAACTGATTGAAAGTCCTCAGGGAAAAGGATATTTAGCTCAAACCCAGTAAATTTCAGTGGGACTTCTGGTGTTCCTCACTTTCATTATCTGGGCTGTAGATATCAGAGAATTACATTTACCTCAGCTCCTTTAATGATTCCTAACTCTACTGTGACACTTCTTTTTGTCTTCTCACACAGATGAACAATGTACAATGGTATGATGAATATAAAGGAGGTTGAAAATAAAAATTTATAAAAATTCCTCTTGCCACGATCAAAGCTTTTAAAATTATCTCCCAACTGCTTTGTCAGTTTTCTTTCTGTAATTTCTTTGGAATTTACTGGAAAAATCCAGGAGGTTTCACAGTGAAATAGATGCTCAGATTATTTCTACAGTGTTTTAAAGTGTTAGGTCTCTCTTCTTAGAAGGGTAACTACATTAATAGTGAATCATAGAATCATAGAATTTAGGGGTTGGAATGGACCCTAGAAATAATAGTCCCAACCCCCTGCCCTGGGCAGGGATACCTCCCACCAGAGCAGGTTGCTCAAGGCTCATCCAACCTGGCTGTGAACACTGCCAGGGTTGGGGCAGCCACAGCCTCCCTGGGCAACCTGGGACAGTGTCTCACCACCCTTAGAGTAAAAGAATTTTTTCTCACATCAAAATAGAAGGATTAATCAGGCAGCACAGCAAATGAATAAAGCAACTACTGCATGAACTATATTACTGACTCCTCCTTTGTGAGTTTGGGTGTTTTTTGGGCTTTGTTTGTTTTGTTTTACCTATTTGAAATTTTTGTCCAGAAGGTGTCAAAACCAGAGCTGAGTAATAAGGTCCTACATTACTGTCAATATTCTTTAATTGACATATCTCAGTTTTTTTCCAGTCTCAGATTTTTAAAAAGCATGTGTTCTTCAGTCAGGCTGTACAGCAGAGAACTTTAGTCTACTCACTGGTTATGTGATCTACTGTGGGATGACAATTTCTCAGGCAATAGTACTGGTTGTAAATGGTCACATAAAGCAAAAATTGAAGCATTCAGTTTATTACATATTATATGGGATGAACTGAGTGATATAGTGGATGATGGTGAACTGTGAGACAATTTATTTATCCTTTTTCATTAAAATTTGATATGCAGTCATAACTCACAGAGGGCAGAATGAAGTTTCCTAGTTCACAATAGAGCATCCTCCATATTTCATATTTTAAAATAAAGCAGTAGTTACTGCAAGCAAAACATTTCATTTAAGAATAATATTTGGCTCAAAAAGATAAATATAGTCATTAATCAACATTAATTATTATTTTGATACACATATCGGTCAGATTACTCAAAATGCAGCGATTTAACACATTGAATGACATTTAGCAGTTATTTATGCTGACCTATAATTTAGACCGTAGATAAAAATAAACATCCATCTCAGTTTTCCTTACAGAATCTATCTGGAATACCTATCAATAGCATTTTATTTTATTTTTATTCTATTTTAGATGTATGGAAGAAACTCCTCACCATGACATCTGATGATCTATCTAGTCATAATTGCAAAAATAGCAACTCTAAGAAATGTCATCCTTCCTCTTTCCTGACTGTCCGGAATAAAGGCAAACAGTTCTGATATTTTTATTAAAAATAACATCAGTTTAAAAGGAAAATAAAAACCCAGGAACCAACCCTCCAAGACAGAGACAAATGAATGAATAAAGGAAGGAAATAATATTATCATCCAGAAATGTTGTCACAGTATTAAGCAGGAATTTTCCTGCAATCTGTGTCCCAAATAACCACCCCTGGCTGCACTCAAATGTTTACCTGTCACTATTTTGGTTGTTTTTCTATGAAAGAAGAAAAAAAATAAATGTTTGCAGCCCAACACTAGTCACTAGCCATGAAGCCTTGCAGAAATATCACCTTCTCTACAATGGGAATAAGAAGTTGGTTTTATAACATATATATATTTTTTAGAGAAAAGGAAAAAATGGTGAAAAATACTTATATAATAAAAAAAATATGGCTTTTCATGACCCTTCTCACCCCAAGCAAACAATCTTAACAAGAGTTTTTCTACCAGTACACTAATGGTGTATCACTTATGACCACTGCTGGAGACAGAATACTGAGCTAGGTAAGACCTTTGGCATGACCCAGTATAGTGATTCTTCTGAGCAAGTTACAGTGGAAAAATTCAAAACCCAAAACAGTAAAAAAAAAAAAAAGAGAAAATAAAAAAGAATGAAACCAGCTGAAGTACACAAAGACAAATATAAGCTTGGAGATTTAGTGCAACCTTGCTATCAAGAAGATATACTTATAAATGATATGGTAGTCAGTGAATGTTTCTCACAAGAAGGAAAAATCATTAAAAATACAAATCAGAGTAAAAACGTTAAAAAACCCACAGGTCTTTCTGAAAGAATTTTCTCCCCATATTTCGTTTGGAAAGAAACTCTATATATCCTTTCTTTTTTCAGGTTCTAATTAATATCATTTTCACTTTCCATGCAGTAAGATTCATTTGGAAAGAAACTTTGTATATCCTTTCTTTTTTCAGGTTCTAATTAATATCATTTTCACTTTCCATGCAGTAAGAAAGTACAGCTCACTAACAGAACATGCCTGTTTTTATGACTGTACAAAAGTGGCATTTCTCCTTAGCAAATCATCAGACAGAAAATCTCTGAGACAGTTCTGATCTACCTTTATATGTGACAGAGATGCATCCAGATGCACACACACAGACACAGATCCTCAAACTGATCAGAAACTCTTCTCAGTTGTTTCTCTTAGTCATTAAGACCATATCTTAAAATGTTCTGCGAGTGCAATGGCAAAACATCTCTTAGGAGCTCATTTTTAAATAGCCATCCTAAACATTATTAAAATGAAAAGGAAGTAGTTGAGTTACTATTTTGACGACATCCTGAGGAGATGGTCATCAAGAATAAGCCAGTTTTTACCTTCTTTTATTCAGCTTCTATCTGCAGTTTGGAAGAAATATTCCTCCTTGTACAGGGAGACCCACACAAAGCTTACTCACTTTGTAAGCCTTACATAAACCTATTTTCAGGCTTAGTAATGAACAGGCTTTTCATAAGCTTAGTGAACAGGAGTGAAATTCAGCTTTTCCAAATGTAAGATAGTGCCTGTGGAACAGAAATACTCATTTGCAGAGCAGCCTACGATCTTTCTGGAAATAATATACAGTTACACTCTGCAAACGAGATGTATTATCATTATGCTGATGAGAAGATCAAATATTTCTTTTTCTTCCATAGTCAAAATATTGTTAATGGATGATTTTCTGCCTGGAAGGACATTTTATTGAAATTATGTGCTGAGCCCACCACTCGTCGACTGAGTGAGATGAAAACAAATGAAAAAAGAAACCTGCATGAGACTACTTTATGGGGGAGAAAAAAAAGAAGAATCAGAAATGGGGATGTTAATTCTTATTGTGAATTATATCTCTTTTGTCACTCCTTTTAAATCTGGTTTTGTTGGATCATATGTTTTTGAGAGCAGTGACGTTTTAGAGCGATTTCGGTGAGTCTTGGCAACAATGGTGAATATTCCTAGTTGTTCCTTAGGCATTGTGACAGTCTCAATGAATTAAACCAGCAAGGATGTCTCCACTGAAATGCTTAGCCATACAGGCTGCAATCTTCAGGGCTACCATCACGTTTCAGTGAGAGTTTGTCAGTATTAAACTTATTCTTTCCAACTTCAATTTTGTTTGCTTGATGTTTTGCTCTTCTGTATTTGTTTATTTTTCAGAGTTTTCCTGGCCAGTTTCTGCTAGTTACGTTAAATAAAATTATCACTTAAAAGATTATTTTCTATAATTTTACATGTAGGATACGTCAATCATTCTGTCAGTTGAAAGACAGTACAGTGTTATGCTTAGCTGAAGTACTAGTCCTGATAATGATAACGAGCTATTAAAGTTGCTTATGCAGTGATGGAAGGAAGAGCCTAAGAATTATAATGGAAGGCAACATCCTCATCATTCTGGGTATTTCTGCCAATGAAAAGGAAATTCATAAAAGATTGCACAGACACACTAACATTTGCACACCTCTATTTTGAACAGGAAAACCACCTTCAGACTGATGGCTACAGGTTTCTTCCCACTCCCAGTCCTACCTCCTGATTCTCTCCTAGTTCCACAGTCACACTATGCCAATCAGCCCCTCCCAGGTCATTGAGGAAAGCAGTAGTGACTCCCAGGCTATTTTTCACTTTCAGTTGCTGTTATGGAGTGTTTGAAAACTTGATGAATATCAGAGTGCATTTTAGCATAATACTCGGGAACTGAATAAAACATAGAGATACAGAGGACCGATTGATATGAATGACATATCTCTGCTATCCATTAGAAAGACTGCATACACAATAGATTTTTTTGGTTGGAAAAAAAGAACAGGATGACTTTACTAGAGCCATTTGCCAGCTGCTCAGTGAATAGGTCAGAGGCATAAGAATGATAGCTTCCCCTGTTAAAAGTGTTAGTTGCATTGCTCATTCATCATGCACACTCGTTGTGTCCTGGCTGTCTGTAACAGGCTGAGGAAAGAGCTCAGTTTTGATTTCCTCCAACTTTCTAGTGAAATCATAACGTTCCCTTGATGATGTCATAGTCTCCTGCAATTTCAGAGTCTGTATTATTACTTCAGTCCAGGATTTAGAGATGTACTGAAATCATAATTTTGATAGAACACACAATAGGATGCAGTAGGACACACATTCAGTTCTCCCTTACCTTGCTATATATCTCACATATATCTTGCCTTGAACATACATGGCTCTGAAACATATTTTACCAAATGCCATGTACCGAATCCTACAGAGCATGTAAGTACAGAGAAATAACTGCATAAGCCAACTTTCCTGGTTGCTTGGAGAGATGGAAGGGAACAGCTAAACACCCTGCCTGTTCCCTCACAGGAAGAAGTCAAAACAGCTCCTATCAGATATGTGCCTTCCAAAAAAAGCCACGTGCAGCACAAGTTGCGTATCACTGATTTAGTCAGTTCTTCCATCTGCAAAGAGCCCAAAATGCTTTACAAACTTTACAAGAAGCATTTCACCCACCACTGAAGTGCAGCCGCCTATGGAGTGAAACTTGGCAGCTGTTTAACAGAACACATAAATCCTACACAATAGTTTGGGGAAAGAATTTTTAAAGAATAGTGCAGATGGGAATGTAGGGAGGTAGAATATAGTTACATAAACTGGGTGTATATATAGGCAGGAGATGCAGGTTGGCCAAAAGAAGCAAAATTAAAAATTTCTCATATCACAAAACATTTCAGGCATTTTGATATATGTCTCAGAGAAAATGACTTTGTTAATGTTTAAAGAGCACTATTTTTGTTTGGGGTGTGTTTTCCCCCCCCCTCCCCAGGTCTATTTTAATCATTATCCATCTGCACATTAATTAAGAATGAAGTCATATCAATGCTCAGAGGCAACCACTAGCAACTAGCCATGAGGTAAAATAAATTTTCAGCACACAGAAATATTATCCTATCAAATATAAAACATTTGCAGCATTTCCAAAGTTGAGAACCAGGTCTGCAACACTTTTCCACAGATGTGATTCTTGATTTTCTATAGTATAAAATTCTCTTGTTGCCTCTCCAGGACCATATTTTTCCTGGCTTTTTTTTTTTTTTTCCACAGAGAAAACATTTAAAAGGCCCAAATTTATACCTACGCATTCAATGATTTCATTTTGCA
>NW_008692007.1:50617-52061 GCF_000695815.1 Acanthisitta chloris
CAATTCTCTTATTCTTTGTTAGTTCCTTTATGAGGCCCTTTAGGAGCTGCATATGTCAGAAAGCACCAGCACTAAATCTATGCTGCTAAGTTAAACATAGAAACATAGAATAGTTTGGGTTGGAAGGGACCTGTAAAAGTCACCTAGTTCAAATCCCCCTGCAATGAGCAGAGCATCTTCAGCTTGATAATTCAGCCCTGTCCAATATGACCCTGAACATTTCCAGGGATGAGACATCTACCACCTCTCTGGGCAACCTGTTCTAGTGTTTCATTACCCTCATTGTAAACATTTCTTCCTTATGCCTAGTCTAAATCTACCCTCTTTTAGTTTAAAACCATTACCACTTCTCCTATTGCAACAGGCCCTGCTGAAGTTTGTCCTCATCTTACTTGTAAGCTCCTTTTAAATACTGCAAGGCCACATTAAGATCTCCCTGGAGCCTTCACTTCTCCAGGCAGAACAACTCCAGCTCTCTCAACATTTCCCTTATAAGAACCTTCAAAAGTTTTCCATAGCACTGAGGAGAGGGAGTAATATATATATGTGTGGATTTTAAACAGTTTAGCTGGCTTAAACCTTGCTGGATATTATTTAAATAGAGCACTGGGAAGTGGGGGGATTTCAAGTCACCCTTTCACTTTGGGGTCAAGAAGGACAAAGGCACTTATAGTATCAGTTAAAATGCATGGAAATTAAGTAAAACTACTGTCAGTAAAATCTGTTCAATAAATAAAGTAAAATTAAACAAAATCATAAGAGCCAAGTAGAGCTGAACAAGGAAAAGACCCAAGTCATAATAAAATTAAAGTTTCCATTTAAGCATGTTTTTTGCAGTGTCTTTTAAGCTGCTTCAATATACTGCTCAGTTAATGTCTTCAATATACTGAAGACTTGGGAGTGACAATGGATGAGAAGCTCAGCCTGAGTTGCAGTGTGAGCTCAGCCCAGAAAGCCAATGGAATCCTGGGCTGCATCCAAAGGAGTGTGGGCAGCAGGGCAAGGGAGGTGATTCTTCCCCTCTGCTCTGCTCTCCTGAGACCCACCTGGAATACTGCACACAGTTCTGGTGTCCTCAGCACAAGAAGGACATGGAACTGTTGGAGCAAGTCCAGAGGAGGCCACCAAGTTGCTAAAAGCACTGGAGCATCTCCCCTATGAGGACAGGCTGAGGGAGTTGGGTCTGTTCAGCCTGGAGAAGAGAAGGTTGTGTGGAGACCTCAGAGCAACTTTTCAGTATCTGAAGGGCCTACAAGGAGCCAGAGAGGAACTCTGTGTTAGGAACTGCAATGATAGGACAAAGGGTAATGGGTTCAAACTGAAGGAAGGAAAGTCTCGGTTGGATATGAAAAAGACATTTTTTACTCTAAGGGTGGTGAGACACTGTCCCAGGTTGCCCAGGGAGGCTGTGGCTGCCCCAACCCTGGCAGTGTTCAAGGCCAGG